>NW_022985202.1:107088-131808 GCF_010093535.1 Lindgomyces ingoldianus
GCTGGTCGCGCATAGGGCTAGTGCGCGAGGGACTCGGATCGGCAGAACAAAAAGCCGAGCAACACGAGTAGAGCAGAAAAAGGATTGATAAATCAACACAATCAATACAATCAATCAATCATCCTATACATCATATCCAAACCCATCATTCATCTCAGGAAGCCTAGAAACAGTGCTTTAATCTGACAATTTTAGAGACTTTAACACTATTTCTACTATTACTAGCAGATGCTAATTAACTCAAGGCATACTTTAACAACATTTTAAATGTTATTATATATAAAGACAAAACTACTAGTTATACTTATTATATAAAAATAAAGACACTTTTTTTTTAATATTAGTAAAAAAGAATCTATGTCTTTTTTTACTAAATTAAAACTCTACTGCCTCTACTACTAATTTAGACACCCCTGCATAGAGAGACTCTAGAAGATGCTAACTAGCGCTAGCTACAACATTAATGCTGCAGTGCTAGAAGAGATTAAGAAGTTCTGCTACCTCTACTAATTATATAACTAGGCTTTACAAAGATTTAAGTTTATAATTAAAAATAACACCTACTTTAACTATAAAGTTGTTATTAATATTATATAAATTAATAATAGAAATGTCTTATATGTTATTAATGTAGACATATTATTTTAGGCTACTACATTCTTAAAATCTATGTCTGCACAAGATACCTAGAATGCACTATATAAATGCTAGATTAACACCTATTAAGAACCTCTAAACTACATTATATATAACTTTAGTATAAATTTTACTTTAGAGGATTTTTAAGCTTATGCAAAGATTATAGAAGCTATATGTAGGCAGATGCCTATAGAAGCACATTAGGCAGTTAGAAAGGTTAAGCGTGCGCATATACCTCTCTAACAAGTGTTTAACATCTTAAAGACTAAGCTAGGTAACTATATAAATAATAAGGCTATCCTGCAGATAGTAGTTAAAGCTTTAAACAACACAGCTAGCCTGCACAGTCTAGTACCTACGCTGCTAGTCTTTAGAGCATACCTAAGAATTAACCTAGACTCTCTACTATTACTAGACATTATTACACAAGTAAGCGCTATATAAAAGGTAATAAAAATACTTTAAAAAAACTATATAAAAGTAAATATTAATTATGTAATTAACACTTATAATAGCTTTATAACATATAAAGTTCTTAACCTCCCCCTTAGCTTAGAGATTATAGCATAGAGAGAGAAGAAAGGCTAGACTAGCCTATATAAGATTAAGAGCATTAAAGAGAAAAATATTATTATTAAAAGAAAAAATAGCCTACTAAAGCTCTAATATACATAAGTTAAACTATACTATAAAGAGAAAAAAAAGACAACTTACCTATAATAAATAACCTAGATAAACTAATCTCTATATAAAAAGATCCTCTAAAGAAGAGAAAGAAAAGACAGCCTTATAAGAATATTATAAAGGCAGAACTAAAGCCTACTACAGACTAAGCCTCTTAAAATAGCAATGCCGCACTAGTGTAAAAAGAAGATATAGATACTAGAAGAAGTAAAAGGCAAAGAAAACCTATATAAAGTCTAAACTAAGTATTTCTAACCTAGAAGAAGAAAAATAATTAGGCCTTATTTATTAAGCTTTATATAGACAGTGTAATTACTATACCTAGAAAACTATTTAAAGAATTAGACTATATAAAGATAGACACTTTAATTACTAACAGCACTTTTAAAGTTATAGTATATAACTTAATAAAGTATAAAAGTTAGATTTTTAACCTCTACTTTATATAAAAAGTAAAAGGCAAAATAACTTAACTATATAAAAAATTCTGCCTAGTGTTTACTAGCTACTTAGATAAAAAGAAGGGAGAAATTCTTACCTAGTTACTAACTATTTAGAGGATAAGCTAGAGACTACTTCTAGCTATAGAAGCAAGCCTAAGAGCTATGTACAAAATGCATTTTAAACTACATAATATTATATAAGTATACATCTAATTAATAGATAAGCTTATGCGCACACTATACATAAAGCTACTAAAGGAGATGCACTAGAGCTTTCTACTAAATATAATACTCTAGGTTATATAACTCTTATATAAAGCTGCTAAATTAGAACTATATTAGTTTAAGACATACTATAACTACTATAAAAAAAAGCTACGCATGCACATCTTTTTATATAACCCCTACTTTTTAATTACTAATAAAAAAGAGCACACTTTTAGTATTACTAGCTTATAAATAGATAATACTTTAAGCATTATAACAAAAGATTTTATACAAAGAGAAAAGAAAAAACTATAAAAAGTAAAGTTTTATATAAAAGGTAAAACTATTTTAGTAAAGAAGCAGCTTATTAAGTTTAATAGTAGAAGGATTAAGCTTACACATAACATAGTAGTTTTTACTTAGAAAAGATAAGTAAGCTACTTTTATATAATTAACCTAGAGAATAAAAATGCTGCACAATAATATATTAAGTAATATGTAAAAAAGGTATATATTTGTCACGGTATCCTCCCCGGATCCCAGACATAACTGTATTAGACGCGTACTAGAGTATTATTAGTGCACGTCTAACACAAACACAACACAACACAGACATAAACTTAAGCACAAACTGCCTTAACACTAACTAAACCTAGAACAGGCTTAATTTATACCTAAAGTGCTTAGACTTTTAAGCTAAGTATTTAATTACTAATTTCTTTCTAAACTTTCCTATTTCTTACACAACATCTTATACTTACTATAATACCTTATGTAGTAATTAAACTAGACTTCTGTAAAGCTCTATAACCTTACTTATGCATAATTATAACATTATGTTGTGTTAAAACTCTAGCTAAGAATAGCCTCTAAATCTAATTTAATAAGCTTAGTACTTGCATAACTTTAAGCTATTAAAGTAAGCTAAAAAGCTTTCTAAGAAGCACTTACTTTATAAGAAAGCTACTATGTTATAAGCTTTAAAGCTTTTTAAAAGAACTTTAAAAAATAGCTTTATGTTATTAAGTAGTCTATTTCTGCCTTAACTCTTATTATAGTAGTAGGAACTAAGAACTTACTAGCCTTAAAGCCTACCTAGAAGTCTAGAGATAGCTTAACTTTTTCCTACCTAACACTGCTTATAACCTGTAACCTCTCTAACTTAGTAATAAAATCTAACTAACTCCTTAATCCCCTACTGTTTAATAGAAAATAAAAAGACCTACCTTCCTTCCTACATAAGCTTTAATACAAACTTAAAAGAAACATAGACTAATTTCTTTTTAAACACTTTTAGTTACTATATGCTTACTTTTAACTTAACTATAATATAATAGCCTTAATTAACTTACTAATAAATAAGAATATTATTAACTTAGATTAATTTATAGTGTTTTTATAAGTAACTTATAAAGACTTAAATAAAGAGTTAACAGCTCTAAGTTACCTAAACACTTTATAATAAAAAAAAAGCTTTACTTTACACTTTACTAAGTTTTGCTAACTTGCATCTAATACAAGCTTAAATAAGATAGGTCTAATTATAGCCTTATGTAACTCTCTCTTAACTAAACTGCAACGCGCTATAGTAGGAGAACCCCTTCTAAACAACCTTAATGCGTATGCAAACCTAATTTCTACCTATAATAATAACATAAGGTTCCTCCCTGTACAAGCTCTAATACGCCCCTAAACTAGCGCAGTTGCAAATAAGGACTCTAACATAATAAAAATTAATTTAAATTATACTTTAGTTAGTTCTAAAAAGTGTAAAGATTATAAGAAAAAAAGTTAATACTTTAAGTGTAGTAAGCATAGTTATATCTTCTAAAACTGCTCTATTCCCCTTTTTTAAGTCTACGCAAGTAGCGCTGCTAGCACTTATTAAAGATTTTTACTATTTTAATCTTATTTTTATAAGAGCTCTAACTTATATTTAAGCCTTAATTCTTTTTACTACTCTTAACATAGCTGCAGCTATAGCAGTAGGAGCCTGTAAAAAGGCTTGTCTTAGGGCTAAGTTACCCCTTAGGACTAATTTAACACTAAATCTTTGCTAACTTATAAGCTAAGTCCTCTACTAATAACTAAAAGTACTAAGTTAATATTCTTATATATTTATAATAAAAAACTGTATTAGCCTTAATATAGGCTTTTATTAACTTAAAAGTAAACAGTATAGGTTACATTAACAAAGAACTAGTGCGTAAACTAAATCTCTAATTAACACTACTTACCTAAATAATTTACTTAACTAGATTTAATAAAAAATAACTTAAAAAAGGTTCTATCTTTTATACTACAACTATTATAATTACCTACTAACACTATAAGAAGTAGATTAAGCTCTATATAATAAATATAGAATGTTATAACCTAATCTTAGGATAACTATAGCTGTATTAGCATAAGGTTACCTTTAATTACTAAAAGTAAGTTTTAAACTTTAACTTTTTCTAATGCTAAGATATATGCTTATACTTACACCTAAACAACACCTAAATAGCACTTAATATAGAAGGTCTTTAAACTTACTTTTTAATAACTTAAAAAAGAACTACCTAAGTAAGGCTAATAAGCTAGGCCTTTTACTAAGATAAGCTATATAAAATAATTTAATAACTACTTAAACTTAAAGAAAAGAAAGCTTTTAAAGAACTTTTACTTACCTAATTTAGACATAAACTAGGACTTAAACAGCAGATAGACATCTGCTACATAAAACCTACCCTGTTTGTGACCCTAGCTTAATAACTAGATTATAAAATCTATGCAGTTATAATTTCTAATATAAACTAAGCTTTAGCTCTCTAAAAACACACTAACTTAAGAATAATAGTCCTTTAAGACTACTATAACCTGTTACATGTCTTTTTTTAAAACAAGTTTAATAAGCTTCTAATATAACATCTATATAATTACTAAATAACTTTTAAGCCTAGTAAATAACCTAGTTATAGGCTACTATATAGAATGTTACTAAATAAATTAAAAGTGCTCTAAAAATACTTTAATAAGAACTTAAAAAAAGGGTTTATTTAAGCTAGCTTTTTACTAGTAGTGTTACTTATACTATTTATAAAGAAACCTAGGAGTAGGCTTTAATTCTACGTTAACTACTAAGGACTAAATGCTGTTACTATTAAAAACTAATACTTAATTTCTTTTTTATAAAAAACTCTAAGCTAACTAAGTAAAGTAAAGTATTTTATAAAGTTAGATATTATTACTACCTTTAATAAGCTAAGAATAGTAAAGGGTAATAAGTAGCTAACAGCATTTTAGACCTAATATAGACTATTTAAGTACCTAGTAATGCCCTTTAGCTTAGCTAACGCGCCTAGTACTTTTTAACATTTTATAAACAACTTGCTCTAACCCTACCTAGACATGTTCTGCACTATGTATATTAACAATATTCTAATCTATAGTAATAGCCTTTTAGAGCACAAACAGCATGTACGCCTAGTGCTAAAGGCTATAGAAGAAGCAGGTCTGCAACTTAATGTAGACAAATGTAAGTTCTACTAATTAAAAGTTACATATTTAGAATATGTAATCTTTATAGATAGCATCTAAATAGACTCTGTTAAGGTTTAGACTGTGCTAGATTAGTAATACCTAAAGAATGTAAAGAATGTTTAAGCCTTTATAGAATTTACTAACTTTTACTAATAATTTATTAATAACTTTTTGTAGCTAGTAAGCCTTATAATTATACTTACTAAAAAAAAAGTTTAATTTAACTTTAACTTAAATTACTAATAGTTTTTTAACTAACTAAAGAAAGCCTTTACTAAAGCTCTAATACTCTACTACTTTAACTTTAAACTACTAATACTTGTAGAAGCTAATGCCTTAGACTATATAGTAGCAGGAGTTCTTTTCTAGACTAAGCTAAATAAGACTATTAGGCCTATTACATACTTTTTAAAAAGAATAAGTTTTGTAGAAAGTAATTATAAGATCTATAATAAGAAATTACTTACTATAGTACACTGCTTTAAATAATAGCAACCTAAACTAGAAGGTGTAGCGCATCTAATATAGGTCCTATCTAACTATAAGAACTTGTAGTACTTTGCAACTACAAAACAACTTAGCTACTAATAAGCCTGTTAGTCTAAATACTTATCCTATTTTAATTTTAAGATTACTTATTATTTTAGTTAAAATAAAAAGAAACTAGATGCTTTTATAAGGCAATTCTAAAACATCTTTACTTAGAAAGAAGTGTAAAAGGCTTAACACTAAACTTTACTTTAACCTAAGCTATTTTTAAACCTTAACCTAAATAAAATAGATTAGATAATTAATTAAATTATTACTAATAAGTATCTAAATAATAAATTTATCTAAGAAACCTTAGACCTACTCTAAAATAGCGCTAGTTAGTTAAAGAAGGTAACACTAGCTAACTATAAAAACTAAAATAGTAAGCTATATTACTGTAACTAACTTATAATCTTTAATTCTAACAAACTAAGAATTAAACTACTCTAAATTATATATAACTTACCTATTAGAGGACACCTAGGCAGAGGAAAGACTCTTAACCTACTACAGAGAGAGTACTACTAGCCCTGCATGTTCTATACTGTACGCTAATATGTATTATGTTGCTATACTTGCTGTAAAGTAAAAGCCTTTTAAAAAAAGTATAATAGCCTGCTTAAACTGCTTCTAATCCCTAAATAAGCTTAGAAAAACATATTAATTAATTTTATTATAAACCTACCCTTATCTAAAGGGTACATAAATATTATAGTAGTTGTTAATTACTTAACTAAGTATTAACACTTAATACTATGTTTCTTTATAACTGCCCCTAATATAGCCTAGTTATTCTACTAATATGTATAAGTTTACTACAGCCTGCCTAACATAATTATATTAGATAGAGGTACGCAGTTTGTCTTAGTCTTCTAGAACAAACTCTATAAATAGCTCTAAATTGTCTTCTATCTATCTACAGCTTTTTACCTAGAGACTAACAGCTAGACTAAGAACATAAACACTGTAATAAAATAAGTCTTATAAGTGTATATAAACTACTAGTAGAATAACTAGGTAAAATAGTTAGCTATAGCATAGTTTAAAGCTAATAACATAACATCTAAATTAACATAAGTATCCCTGTTCTTAGTAAACTATAAATACTACTCCTAAATAAGATTTAAACTACTTATAAATACCTCCTAACTAACTTATTAATCTGTATAAGTAACAGATGTAAATAGACTTATTAATAAAATCTAAAACATATCTAAATATGTTTATAAAAAGCTTACATAGGCTTAAGCTTTTTAATAAGAGTACATAAACTAATTCTAAACCTTTGCCCTTGCGTATGCAGCTAGTAAG
Organism: Lindgomyces ingoldianus; assembly: GCF_010093535.1. NCBI lineage: Eukaryota > Fungi > Ascomycota > Dothideomycetes > Pleosporales > Lindgomycetaceae > Lindgomyces > Lindgomyces ingoldianus. Next base: position 114,426 of record NW_022985202.1, read on the forward strand.
AAGGTCTAGCTAGACGCTAGAAATATTTAAATAAACTAATAATTAAAGAAACTTAATTAGAAGAACCTTAGCCTCTTTATAGTAGCTTATATAGTTTTATTGTATGCTTACTAATTAATTCTACCTAACAGCATAAAGATACACCCTGTGTTCTACGTATTATTGCTGCGCTAAGCAGCTTTTAAATCTAACTATCTACCTAAACAGCTAAACCTGCCACCTAAACTTATTATTATAAATAATAAACTAGAATATATAGTAAAAGACATTAAATAGATCTAGTTTAATAAAAAGAAATGTATCTATAAATACCTTATAAAATAAACTAGATACAACAAACTGTTATAGGAACCTGCAAAAGCCTTATAAGAGAACTCTATAGTAACTTAATTCTACGCCTAATACCTATCTAAACTAAACCTGTACTCTAATAAAGACAACTTAATGCTAGAACTACTAATGTAAAGGATTCCCTTCCTAATAAGGGGGGGGGTATTGTTACAGTATCCTCTCTAGATCCTAGACATAACTATATTAGACGTGTACTAGAGTATTATTAGTGCACATCTAACATAAATATAACATAACATAGACATAAACTTAAGCATAAACTGCCTTAACACTAACTAAACCTAGAATAGGCTTAATTTATACCTAAAGTGCTTAGACTTTTAAGCTAAGTATTTAATTACTAATTTCCTTCTAAACCTTCCTGTTCCTCACACAATGTCTTATACCTACTATAATACCTCACGTAGTAATTAAACTAGACCTCTGTGAAGCTCTATAACCTTACTTGTGCATAATTGTGACAATATTACATTTATGTGTTAACTAGAGGCAGCATTTAACCTGTCTATTACTGCATAAACTATAGACCTTTTGCATAATAATATTAACATACTTAACGCACAAATTTAATAGCAGATAGATAATAGTAAGTGTAGTCTTACTTTCCTACTATTATAGCTTAATTATGCAAAGCTGTTTATCTTTATAGATAGATTATTTACTAATAATAAGGACCTTAGCTTACAGCTAGAATTTTTAATTATATTAGGTAATAAGAACTGTATAGAGTAAAGCAACTACTTTAAAATACTAGGTAACATTATACACTAGAATTTTACTAAGTGTAAAAGAGTAACTAGAAGTGTTTTTACTAGTAAACTATATAAAATAGTTAGAAGGTTTAATAATGTAATTACCTTTAGTATAACTTTATAGTAAATTAGATAAATGCTTAAACTACTACTAATTTTAGTAGTAATCTACATAAATTTAAGGTCTTTATATAATTACTTTATTAAGCTAGGCACTACTAGTAAAAAGTAACTTATAATTAACATTATGTTACTTTATAAATTGTATAAGAAAAGAGAAATTACTAAGATAAAGTAGATTAATAGTAAAAACAACTTAGTAGATGTATGTATAAAGAAAACACTAAACTAGTCTCTTTAATTATTAGTCCTAACTAACTGCCTCTCTGTCTAGATAGAAGCATCTGTGGACTAGCTAGATCCTGTGCACAAAGATGCCTTAGACTAACTAGACTAATAACGCCTTTATATAAGGCCTATTTTCTTTTGTTTTTAATTTTTTTTTGTATTGCACACACTTATCTTTCTTATTATAAGGATCTGTCACTGCCAGCACTGTACAAAAAGAGAAAAAAGCTAGTAGATTATATAGCAGGGCTTAGAAAGTAAAGGATAAAGAAGAGAAAAGCTATTTACATAGCGTAACTAGCCTATCCTAACGCACAGCATTACTAGGGGCAAGTCCTAATAAATAGGGTAGAGTAAAGGCAGAATGTAATTAGATAGACCTACACAGATAGAAGGGAGATAACGCGTATAAAAGGCAACTTTTTAGATAAAAAGAAAAGTTGCTAGTGTCTGTACACAGCAGCAGCGTTATAATTTAGATATAAGCAATTGCGCACAAGCAAGACCACATATCTATGTTACATAATGCTTATGCGCAAACATTTATGTGTAAACATTTAGATATCCTCTTTTTTCTCTATACAGAGAAAAGATAAGAGTAATAGAACTAGAAACATATTGCCCTTACTTTACCTACCTTATACGCTGTGCACACTGTACACCACTCTTACTCTTGCTACTTAAGTGCTTATACTATAAGCAGCTAGCTGTTAGAGCCTATTTAACAAAAACTTTAAATTTATGCAGATTACTACTAAAATTAGTAGTAGTTTAAGTGTTTATATAATTTACTATAAAGTTATACTAAAAGTAATTACATTATTAAACCTTTTAACTATTTTATATAGTTTACTAGTAAGAACACTTCTAGTTACTCTTTTACACTTAGTAGAATTCTAGTGTATAATATTACCTAGTATTTTAAAGTAGTTACTTTACTTTATATAGTTTTTATTACTTAATATAATTAAAAATCTTAGCTATAAACTAAAGTTTTTATTATTAGCAAATAATTTATTTATAAAGATAAATAGCTTTGCACTATTAAGCTATAATAGTAGCAAGGTAAGACTATGCTTACTATTATTTATCTTGTTGAATAGGCTCTGACAGCTAGCTGCTTATAGTATAAGCACTTAAGTAGCAAGAGTAAGAGTAGTGTACAGTGTGCACAGCGTATAAGGTAGGTAAGGTAAGGGCAATATATTTCTAGTTTTATTACTCTTATCTTTCCTTTATATAGAGAAAAAGAGGGATATTTAAATGTTTACACATAAAAGTTTGCGCATAAGTATTATGTAACATAGATATGTAATCTTGCTTGTGCGCAATTATTTATATCTAGGCTGTAATGCTGCTGCTGTGTATAGACACTAGCAACTTTTCTTTTTATCTAAAGAGTTACCTTCTATACATGTTACTTCTCTTCTATTTATGTAAGTCTATCTAATTATATTTTACCTTTACTTTACCCTATTTGTTAGGACTTGCCTTAGTAATGCTGTATATTAAGATAAGCTAGTTACACTATATAAATAGCTTTATAAATAGTATAAAGTGTTTTAAGCTATTATTATCTAGCCTTTATGCGCTTACCTTATAAGTAATTTAGCAGTGTATAAACTATTTTATGTAGAGTTTTATGCTAGAATAGTGTGGGATCTTTATATAGGCAGGTGCGTAGGAAGGTGTATATAATAAGGTCTTCTTTTTTTTTTTACTTTCTCTTCTTTATCTTTTACTTTCTAAGCCCTACTGTACTATTCTTTAGCTCTTTTCTTTTTTTGTACAGTGCTAACAGTAACAGATACTCCTGCCTGCACACACACACACACACACACACACACACACATAGAGAGAGAGAGAGAGAGATGTCTCTCTAGCCTTCCTCCTCTACCTCTAGCGCTGTTAGTATAGGCGTCTTTAACGTCCTTGTGTAGTCTAGCAGCCTAAGGCGCATTTATGTTACCCTTTTAACTAGTTCTGCTGCTAATTAGTAGTTTATTTAGTGTCTTAGTATAAATGTATAAATTCTTTAGCTTTTTTACTTTTTTCTTATATAAAATGCTAATTATAAATAGGCTAAAAAGTAGTATATAGCAGCTTTACTATTTTATAATATTAATATTATTTTACTTGCTAGCACTAATCTGCAGCTGTAGGCAGTAAAAGTTGTGTGTTATAAGGGGTACTTCTATATAGTTTTAGTTTAGAGTTGTAGTTAAGTCTTAGCAACTTTATGTACTTATTATTATAGCAGCACTACTAGTGCCTTTTCTTTTATTAAGTGTTATATGTTAGCTAACTTTTAGGCTAATGCCTGTGCCTTATGCGTATAGCAGAGCTGTAGTCTGTATTATAACTACTATATATAAGGGGTGGTGGCTTTTTCTTTTCTTATATACTAGATAAATAAACTGTTTTTTTTACATATCTTTCTCTTCTAATCTTATAATAAGAAAAATAAGTGTGTATAATACAAAAGAAAATAAAACAAAGAAAAATAAGCCTTATATAAAAGTGTTGTTAGTCTAGTTAGTCTAAAGCATTTTTACGCACAGGATCTAGCTAGTCTACAGATGCTTCTATCTAGACAGAAAGGCAGTTAGTTAGAACTAATAATTAAAAAGCCTAGTTTAGTGTTTTTTTTATATATATATTTACTAAGTTATTTTTACTATTAATTTACTTTATTTTAGTAATTTCTCTCTTCTTATATAATTTATAGAGTAATATAATGTTAATTATAAGTTACTTTTTACTAGTAGTGCCTAGCTTAATAAGGTAATTATATAAAGACCTTAAATCTATGCAGATTACTACTAAAATTAGTAGTAGTTTAAGCATTTATATAATTTACTATAAAGTTGTACTAAGTGTAATTACATTATTAAACTTTTTAACTATTTTATATAGTTTACTAGTAAGGACACTCTTAGTTACTTTTTTATACTTAGTAAAATTCTAGTGTATAATGTTGCCTAGTATTTTAAAGTAGTTACTTTACTTTATATAGTTTTTATTACTTAATATAATTAAAAATCTTAGCTATAAGCTAAGGTTTTTATTATTAGTAAATAATCTATTTATAAAGATAAATAGCTTTACATAATTAAGCTATAATAGTAGAAAAGTAAGACTATACTTACTATTATCTATCTACTATTAAATTTATGCGTTAAGTGTGTTAATGTTATTATGCAAAGGGTCTATAGTTTGTGCAGTAATAAACAGGTTAAATGCTGCCTCTAGTTAACATATAAATATAATATATGCCCTTTTTATATATTACTTAATATATTGTTATGCAGCATCTTTATTCTTTAGGTTAATTATATAAAGGTAGCTTACTTATCTTTTTTAAGTAAAAACTACTATATTATGTGTAAGCTTAATTTTTTTACTGTTAAACTTAATAAGCTGCTTTTTTACTAAAATAGTTTTACTTTTTATATAAAACTTTACTTTCTATAGTTTTTTCTTTTCTTTTTATATAAAATCTTTTATTATAATGCTTAAAGTGTTATCTGTTTATAGGCTAGTAATACTAAAAGTGTGCTCTCCTTTATTAGTAATTAAAAGGTAGGGGTTGTATAAAGAGATGTGCATGCATAGCTTTTTTTTATAGTAGTTATAGTATGTTTTAAACTAATACAGTCCTAATTTAGCAGCTTTATATAAGAGTTATATAACCTAGAGTATTATATTTAGTAGAAAGCTCTAGCGCATTTTCTTTAGTAGCTTTGTGTACAGCGTGCGTATAAGCTTATTTATTAATTAGATGTATACTTATGTAATATTACATAGTTTAAAATGCATTTTATATGTAGCTCTTAGGCTTACTTTTATAGCTAAGAGTAGTCTCTAGCTTATTTTTTAAATAGTTAGTAACTAGGTAAGAATTTCTCTTTTTTTTTTATCTAAGTAGCTAGCAAATACTAGGCAGGATTTTTTATATAGTTAGGTTGTTTTACTCTTTACTTTTTATATAAGGCAGAAGTTAAAAATCTAACTTTTATGCTTTATTAAGTTATATGCTATAACTTTAAAAGTGCTATTAGTAATTAAGGTGTTTATCTCTGTATAGTCTAATTTTTTAAATAGTTTTCTAGGTGTAGTAATTACACTATTTATATAAAGCTTAATAGATAAGGCTTAATTATTCTTTTTTTTTTAAGTTAAGAATACCTAGTCTAGACTTTATGCAGGTTTTCTTTACCTTTTACTTCTTCTAGTATCTATATTTTCCTTTTGCACTAGTGCAGCATTGCTATCTTAAGGGGCTTAGTCTATAGTAGGCTTTAGTTCTACCTTTATAACATTCTTATAAAGCTGTTCTTTTTTTCTTTTCTTTAAAAAATCCCTTTATATAGGGATTAGTTTATCTAAGTTATTTGTTATAGGTAAGTTGTCTTTTTTTTTTCTTTATAGTATAGTTTAACCTGTGTATATTAAAGCTTTAGTAGGCTATTTTTTTTTTAATAATAATATTTTTTTCTTTAATGCTTTTAATTTTATATAGGCTAGTTTAGCTTTTTTTCTCTTTTTATGCTATAATCTTTAAGCTAAAGAAGAGGTTAAGAACTTTATGTATTATAAAGCTATTATAAGTGTTAATTATATAATTAATGTTTACTTTTATATAGTTCTTTTAAAGTATCTTTATTACCTTTTATACAGCGCTTACTTATGCAATAATGTTTAGTAATAGTAAAGAGTTTAGGTTAATTTTTAAGTATGCTCTAAAGACTAGCAGCGTAGGTACTAGACTGTGTAGGCTAGCTGTGTTGTTTAGAGCCTTAACTGCTATCTATAGAATAGCCTTATTATTTATATAGTTACCTAGCTTAGTCTTTAGGATGTTAAACACTTATTAAAGAAGTGTGTGCGCGTGCTTAACTTTTCTAACTGCCTAATATACTTTTACAAGCATCTGCCTGCATGTAGCTCTTATAATCTTTACATAAGCTTAAAAATCCTTTAAAGTAAAGTTTATACTAGAGTTATACATAATATAGTCTAGAGGTTCTTAATAGGTGTTAATCTAGCATTTGCACAGTGCATCCTAGGTATCTTGTGTAGACATAGATTTTAGGAATGTGGCAGCCTAAAATAATGTGTCTATATTAATAACATATAAAACATCTTTATTATTAATTTATATAACATTAATAATAACTTTATAGTTAAAGTAGGTATTATTTTTAATTATAAACTTAAATTTTTATAAGGCCTAGTTATATAATTAGTAAAGGTAGTAAAACTTCTTAATCTTTTCTAGCACTACAGCATTAATGTTGTAGCTAGCGCTAGTTAGCATCTTCTAGAGTCTCTCTATGCAAAGGTGTCTAAATTAGCAGTAGAGGCAGTAGAGTTTTAATTTAGTAAAGAAAGACATAAATTCTTTCTTACTAATATTAAAAAAAAAGTGTCTTTATTTTTATATAATAAGTACTATAGTTTTATCTTTACATATAATAATATTTAAAACATTATTAAAGTATGCTCTAAGTTAGTTAGCATTTACTAGTAATAGTAAAAATAGTGTTAAAGTCTTTAAAATATAGTATATAACTAGACTAATTAGGTTCTAGATTTATATAGTACTAATTAATTTTTTTAGTGTCTAGCTTTTAAAGCTAATATCTGTTTAGCTAAATATTTAATTAATTTTTATACATAAGTTCTTTTATATGTACGCCTTAAGTTAAGACTTGCTAATAGTAAAAATTTTTACTGCGCTTATATTTTATAGTTTGCTTTAGTATACTATATAGTATTAGTTATTAAAGATAAACTGCTTAGCATATTTCTTAGGTTTAATGCTGTAGATGTCCTTTTCTATTACATAGTGTAAATAAGTAGTAAAGGTAAAGTAATTAATAGCTTTTTTAGCATCTTTACTTTTTTATTTTATTTTCTTTATATTATGTAAATTATTTTTTTTCTTAGGGTAACCTTTAAAGTTTTAGATGTATAAAGTAATAGCTTTATATAATAAAGTCTTATTATAGAAATTTTTATATAAGGCAATGTACTAGTTCTTTGCTTATATATAGTTATTATAAGAGTAGTTTAATAACTAACATTTTTTTTTATAGTAGATAAAGCACTTTTTTGTCTATATACAGTTATCTCTAAATTATAGCCTAAACCTAGATAAAGGTTTTCTATATTATTTTTTTCTACGCAGAGAGAAGCTTTTTTTTTATTATGTAGACTTTTATTATGCAGAGTTATATTAGCAGTTTATGTAGTATGCATTAGGCAGTTTTTAGAAGTATTAGTTTACTCTTTAGTTTATAGTAACTTAAAGTAATGCTTATAAGTTACTAAATAAGGCTTTACATAAGAGCTTAATAGTAAACATAGTATATTTTAGTTTTAGTTATTTTTAATAAGCTTATATAATAGTAGTGTGCAGTAGAACATCTTTTTAAAATTTTATTTTTAGTGCCTTTTATATAAGTGTAAGCTTATTAATTATTATTTTAAGAACTTTATATAAACTTTTATTAAAGTTTTTTTATTAGCATTATGTAAAGGTTATTATTATCTAGTTTGTTTAGTACTAGCTATAGTTTACATTAGTGTTAAAGTAACTGCTTAAGGTGTTATATAAATGCTTCTAGTTATGTCTAAGGCCTATGTTATACATATAGTACATATTTGCCTAACCTTTTAGAATATCTAGAAAGATGTTTATATACTAAGTTTTCTAGATATTTAGCTATTAACATAGATTAATAAAAAATTTTATTTTATTTATAAAAATGTTATATAGTTAACTTATATAGTTATTATTCTTTTTTTATGCTTTTTAGAATTATATAATTTTGTCTGCTAAGAGTTTTTTTTTAGTAGTTTCCTTTTAGAGTAGAAGTTTATACAGGCTGTAATGTAGTATAGATTGTGTAGGTGGTATTAGTAGTGCATACACTACTGCAGGCGGTAGTGTGTACAATTAAGGGTGTGGAGCAGGCGTTAGGTAGGGTGGCATGTATTGTTTATACAGTAATTAGTGTAGTGCTAGCTAAGGTGTAGAAGCAGGTAATGCTAGTATATTTAGTGTTAATAGCAGCATTATGTTTAGTCTACTTCTGTGTAGAGCCTTATATAGCAATAAGGGTTATGTATAAAGCTTTTTTAGTGCAATTACTTTCTTTTATGCTATATTATACAGCTTCTAGGCTTAGGTACTTTTAGTGCTTAGCTGTAGTGTAATTCTTTTGTTTTTTAGCACTTATATAAGCTCTTTTTTAAACACGCAGCTAAGTGCTAAAAAGTCTTATAGTGTCTATTTTTTAAAATTCTTTATGTATACACTTAAAAAGGTAGCACCCTTTTAAGTTATTATATATAGATTAGTAATTATATAACTTATATATAATTAAGTTTATAAGCTTATTAAAGCTTTTAATATGTTAATCTTGTTATTCTAGTACTCTAGGCTAGTTTTGTTTTATAGTGTTACCTTTAATATCCTTATGTTTTTTATAAGTTATTTATATAATAAGAATTATTTTTTATTTTTTTTATTATTATATAAAGTTATTAGTTGCTAGTAGGATTTTATTATAATAGTATAGTTAATTACTTTTTTAGTAGATTATGTAGGTACTGCTGTTGTCTAGCTGCTAAGTTATACAGCTTTAATAGCTTTAGTGTGCGCCTTACACTATCTCCTCTTTACTTTATACAGTAGCAGAGCTTGCTGTATAATATAAAGGATTAATGTGCTATTGTTTAGCTGCTAGGTTGTGCAGCTTTAGTAGCTTTAGTGTGCGTCTTACACTATCTTCTTTTTACTTTGTATAGTAGCAGAGCTTACTATATAATGTAAAGAATTAATCTACTATTCTAAGAAATAAGTAACTAAATAAAGTACCTTATAAAGTATAGATACTCTACTATTACTCTTTTTAAAAGATAAGTAATAAAATAAAGTACTTTATAAAGTATAAGTACTTTATTATTACTTTTACTAATTTATAGTTAATTAAATTAACTACTAATTAGTGTTAAATAGGCTCTAACAGCTAGCTGCTTATAGTATAAGCACTTAAGTAGTAAAAGTAAGAGTAGTATATAGTGTGCACAGCGTATAAGGTAGGTAAGGTAAGAGTAACATGTTTCTAGTTTTATTACTCTTATCTTTTCTCTGTATAGAGGAAAAGGGGGATATCTAGATGTTTGCGCACAGAGGTTCGCGCACAAGCATTATGTGACATAGATACGTGATCCTGCTCGTGCGCGATCGTTCGTATCCAGGCCGCGACGCTGCTGCTGCGTACGGACATATCTGCTATTAGATTTATGCGTTAAGTGTGTTAATGTTATTATGTAAAAAGTCTATAGTTTATGTAGTAATAGAAAAGTTAAATGCTGCCTTTAGTTAATATATAAATGTAATATATGCCTCTTTTACATATTACTTAATATATTATTATGCAGCATCCTTGTTTTTTAAGTTAATTATATAAAAGTAGCTTACTTATCTCTTTTAAGTAAAAACTACTATGTTATGTGTAAGTTTAATTCTTTTACTATTAAACTTAATAAGTTGCTTTTTTACTAAAATAGTCTTACTTTTTATATAAAACTTTACTTTCTATAGTTCTTTCTCTTCTTTTTGCGCAAAATTTTTTATTATAATGCTTAAAGTGTTATATAAATGCTTCTAGTTATGGCTAGGGCCTATGTTGTGCATATAGTGTAACGATTCTCATGAATCGTTCCATCTCGGGTCGCCCGGAACCTATCCGAAGGGTCTCCGTATCGGCTCCGACCCTGGCTCGACCCTGACTCGACTCTGCCCGGCCCCCTGCTGTTACCCCTATTCCCTCATGTATTTAGTCGCACCTTGCCCTGTAGCTAGCTCGGTAGTTTTCTAATATCCTACGTACAAGGCCTATAGGTGTCATTGGTATTCCCAGGTCTCTAAGTCCCTACGCACTTCTATATGCCTCTAAGTGGATTTATACCGCATTTAGACCCATTGTCTTGCCTGCGCTATTACATTATATTAGAAAACTCACTTTTGCTAGTAACAGCTTTGTTATAATATTGCATTAATTGTCTGTTTAACTATGTCTAAGCCTAAGACGCGTCTAATTTAGTTTAGGTTATAATCTTTTACACTATTACATTAAATTATTTAGTTAGTATAGACAAGATCCTAGAGACCTTCTATTAACTAAAGCCTTTAGGTTTAGAACTTCCTATCCCCTGTAATTAGGATTGCCTTTAGAAAAGTTGCAAAGAGTGCGCTAAAGTAGAAACTTAGAGACTACTAATAACTTATTAGAATTAGGGATAACTACTAATGCCTAACCCTTAACTACTATTAGATTCTATTATAAAGACTACAACCTATTCTAGCTACAGCTAAGGCAAGATGCCTGCCTTTAGAACTAAACTACTACTAACCTTAACAGCTAAACCCCCTTTTATAGGACCTAAAGCTAAAAACCTACTAGATTTAGAGTTAAACTCTAGCAGTATAGCCCTTAAGAACTAAGTTGCTTAATTAAGGGCATAAATTAAATAGCTAACTAGATTAAAAACTGTTAGTCCTAATTATCTCTTACTAACTACTAAATTACCCTTAATAATGCCTTAAATTACCTCTGCTACACTAATAGTAAGAGACTTTTTAGGCACCCCTAAGCTCTCTTAAAGCTACCTTACTAAACGCACACTTAAGATTAAGAACCTTATAGACAGTAAAGAACCTATGTTTAAATAATAGTAAGCTTTTATTACAGACAGACTTAACATTAATTTAGATTACTATTAAAGTAAGCGTGCACGCATAGCGTTAGTATAGGGACACACTGCTAGTATTGCAAAGGAATACCTAGAGCCTAGATACCTAGCTAAATTAGACAACTTTTAGTTTAGAAACGTAAAAAAAATAATTAAGCTTTTATAAACATACTTTATTACTAGTAATAAAGAGACAGAGGCGCAACAGGTGTTTTAGACTTTAAAAATAAGTAAAGAAGAAGCATTTCTTACTTTTAAAGCTTACTTTATTAGTGCTGCTGTTAAAGAGTTTGTATTAAAGTTAAAATAGTTCTTCTACTTATAAAAGAAGATACTGCCTAGCCTAAGAGTACTAAACTTAGGTTTTAAACACACTTAAAAGGGCTTTTTTAAAATAATAGTAGCCTACCTAACAGCTTATAACATAGAAAGAAGGAACACTTCTGCTATTTTAGAGTAAACTGTTAATCTCACCTAACAGTCTACTGTTAGACCTAGTATAGATTAGTCTTAGAAGGTTTCTAGTAATACATCTAAGGCAGTATACTATTCTAGTGCACCCTAACCTGCACCTTTATTAGTACTCTAGTCTACCTTAGTTACCTATAGACAATCTAGCTAGACACCTGCCCTAGAAAGACAGACAACTTCTAGCAACTGTTATAATTATAGAAAACTAGGACATTTTGCTAGCAACTGCCCTATCCCTAGAGTACAAGAAATAAAGGTAGAGCAGTAAGATTCTAAAAAAGAATTTATAAACATAAATAATTTTAATCTAAATGCCTTCTAAATAAGAAATAGTAATACCTAGAGAAACTCTTTATCTTAGGCTTAAGTAAGTATAATTTATTAAACATTAATTTGTTATACTTATTTAAAGAAAAACACTTTTAAGTCTCTACTATTTTATATTTAAAAAGCATTAGAGTCTGTTTAAATTCTTTAGTTAATACTAGCGCCTATAGTTTTTTATTTATTAACTTACTAACTACTAAGTTATTATTCTAATGCCTTTATATCCTTATCTAACACTTACTATTTAAAGTTATAGTTAAGGGCTTTTAAGATTAGATCTAAGTCCCTGTCTACTAGTATATCCGCCTGCATATGTAAATTAATAGGAGAAGCATCTAAAACTGCCTTTTTATTATTATAAACCTTAGCTCCTAGGATTGCATTATTAGTATTAAATAGTTACATTATTTTAAACTCTATCTAGATACAGAGAGGAATTAGATTATATAGCCTAGTAAATATCTGCCTACTTACAAACCTTTACTGCCCTTACTTATGCAACTAACCTAGCCTGCGCGCAATAAAGAAGTGGAGCTAGATATTAAACAACACAACGCACTATAAGAAAAGGACTAATTTTAGTAGTTATACAGCCTAACAATCTATTGCATTAAGGGTTTGCTAAGGCTACTAAAATTATACAGATCTCCTATTATCTACAGTTTAAAGACACTTAAATTGTTCTTCTGCCTATTTATTAAGAAGTCTAGAACAGGTCTAAAAAAAGTCTGTTTAGCTACTATTACCTTAATTTTAGCAAATGCTTTTTATTTTAATATAAAAAGGAAAAAGAACAAGTTCTTTTTAACTTTTATTTATAAAATTAAGTAGTTAATTAAAGACAAGTAAGCTTTATAGTTAAATGCTAAATATAAAACTAAAGCATTAGTAAACCTCTAATTGCCCTCTAAATACTATTAGTACTAAGATGTATTTAGCCACACAGCAGCTCACTAGCTACTAGTACATTGTCTATATAACTACAAAATTGTCCTTACAGAGCCTCTCCCTAACAGTTACAGTCTGTTGTACAAACAGAACCTTAAGGAGCTAGAGGTAATAAAAAAATATGTTATAGACAATCTAAAATATAGCTTTATTAAGTAGAGTTAGAGCCTTTTTGCATCTTTTATTCTTTATGTATAGAAACTAAATAGCAACTTACGCATCTATGTTAATTACTACAAACTTAACGCTCTTACCTATAAGGATGTGTATCTAATACTGTGTATAGACAAACTCCTGTTAAGACCTACTAAGGCAGTAATCTTTACTAAGTTTAATATTTGCGCAGCCTTTAATAAAATTAAGATAGATTAAAGCTCTAAAAAGTGTACTACCTTTTAGACATAATATAAAACCTACAAGTGTAAAGTCCTGCCTTTTAGATTATGTAATAGTCTAGCAACTTACTAGCGCTATATAAACAATATATTAATTAACTATCTAGATAATTTCTGCATTACTTATCTTAATAACATTTTTATCTACTTTAAAGATAAGGTAACTTATATTCTCTATGTTAAAAAAGTCTTAGAAAGGCTCTAGTAAGCAGGATTATAAGTAGAGATTAAGAAAAGTAAATTTTATATTACTTAAATAAGGTATCTTAGCTATATACTTTTAAACAAAGGACTAGAGGTTAACCTAGAGAAAGTAGAGGTGCTACACAACTAGCAGGCGCCTACTACTATAACAGGTGTAAAATCCTTCTTAAGCTTTACTAAATTCTATTAGCAATTTGTTCTAAAATTCTTTTATATAGTAAAACTAATTATTACGCTTTAAAGCCCTACTACTTTTTTTATATAGACTTTAGAGTGTAACGTAGCTTTTAAAAAGCTAAAGTCTGCGCTACTAAGTATACCTACACTTTACTATTTTAACTCTGCGTTATAAACTAAAATTAAAACTAACACTTTTAATAAAGTAGTAGCAAGAGTTCTTTCTTAAGAATAAGTAGATAGAAATTAGTGCCCTGTATTGTTTTATAGCAAGGTCCTATCTAGTTTAGAGCTAAACTAAGAGATATATAATAAAAAGCTATTTGCAATTATTACTATGTTTAAATAATAAAAGGCTAAGATTACATTTATAGCAATAAGCACCCTAGTATATACTAATTATTGTTTATTAAAGTACTTTATAATAACAAAGGTGCTAAATGCTTGTTAGGTTTGTTAAGCTAAAAAGTTAGCTTAGTATTACTTCTAAATTAAGTACACCTTTAGTAAGAATAATACTAGGGTAGACATCCTTAGTTGTTATAAATAAGACATAGAAAATTTAAGAGCAGCTTAAACTAATAATAAGTTAAAGGTTCTACTAAGACTACACTAACTTTACCTTTAAATTAACTCTAAACTAGCCTAGTACTATATTACTTAAACAATAACTTAAGTAGCTACGCTAAATATTATAAAAGGACTAGACTAGGTTATGTCTCTAAATTCTCTAAAATTAATTAACATATTACTTTAAAAAAATTAAGCCTTTTTTACATAAAAGCAAGAACTCCTACCTTACTATTATTAGATAAGAAACAGACTACTCCTCTATGCTAACTACTTATGTGTGCTAGCAGACTTGTTGCTGTGTACCTAACTTATTTAAGAAGTCTATAACTAAGTATCTTTAGCATATTCTAGTGTTACTAAGACCTATTAGTTACTAGCCTAAAAGTACTACTAGAAGGGTATAGAGGCTACTTATAAACAATATATATAGAATTACCTTCTTTGTTATAAGGCTTATCTAAAACAGACTTAAACTCTAGGCTTTATCTACTCTTTGCTAATTCCTGCTTAACTAATGCAGCACTTATGCATTAACTTTAAGAAGTTTTCTAAAAACAAGTTTAAATATAATTAGATTATAGTTATAATTAATTACCTATTAAAACAAGCCATTTTTATCCCTTACTATAAAATAATTAACACTTAGAGAATAGCTACTTTATTTGTTTAATAAGTGTACTATTTTAGCTACACACCTAAAACTATTATTTTTAATTAAGGACCTTAGTTTATATCTAGTTTCTAGTCTAAATTCTGTTAAATTTTAGGTGTAAAAGTTAAGCTTTTTACTGCTTATTATAAAAAAATAGATAGCTAAACAGAGATTATAAATAAGTATATTAATTAAAGACTAAGGCCTTTTATATTCTTTTACTAAGATAACTAGAGTTCCTTACTGCCTTTAATTAATTAGGCTTAAATAACTTTACCTTATGTAATAATTAAAATGTCTCTATATTAAGTCTTATACAGCTCTAAACTATGTTAAAGCTAGGACTAGAAACATTCTATAGAACCTATCACAGCTATAGACAAGCTAAATTATAAGGATGCCCTAGCATTAGCAACCTGCATGCATGCAGCCTAGAAGTTAGCTAAGACCTATATAAAAAAGGCCTAGGATTAGATGCAAACTATAGTTAACTGCTACTGCTAGCTAGTTAACTAGAAGGTTAGTAATATAGTTTACCTAGACACTAAAAACCTTGCTATTTAAAAACCTAGCTAAAAACTATTTAAATAATAAAAAAGCCTCTTTAAGGTACTTAAATAAGTTAGAAACTTATACTGCCTAGAGCTACTTTTAGAGTTAAAGATATATAACATTTTTATACTAAATGTGCTTTATAAAGACTCTTAAAATCTGCTCCTAGAATAAGAACCTCTAAAACCCCCTAGAATTACTATTAATAGAGTAGAAAAGTAGAAAGTAAAGGAAATACTTACTAGCAAGCTCTACTAGAAAATGCTTAAGTACTAAGTAAAATAAGTAGAACATAACTCTAATTTAGTCTAGTATAAGGCTTTAAATTTTATAGGTTCTTCTTATAAACTAAAAGCTTTTTATAATAAGCATTTAAATTAGCTAGGACCTTTAAAGGCCTTATAAAAGTAGATTAAGGCTTTTAAAGCTAGTGTAAAAAGTATAGATTACTTAGCAAATAACAAGGTATAAAAGTAAGAAGTTAGATTATATTTTTATATAATATTATTACAACTTTATAGACATGTTGCTTAGAAGGTCTAACAGCAAGCTGTTAGACACCTCTAGACTCTTCTCTTCCTTCTCCTCTGCCCTTCTTCCTCTCCTCTCTCCCCTCCTCCCTCCTCTCTAGACTCCCCTTAAACCCCCTCTGCCTTGTCCTTAGCCGCCTAAAAGCGCTGCAATGTCTGCTTAAAGGTTAGACACTAGAGCCTCTAGGGCTAAAACCTATTAAAGCAGCTTAGTATTCTAGTAGAATAAGGCCACCTAAACACTAGCTACAGGAAGCCTAGCTTTCTAACTCTTTATAACCTACACTACTTACGCTAGGTTTTAAGCAGACTTTAAAACAGCTTTAAAGGCCCCCTCTTTGTCCTCCTTACTCTCTGCGTTTTAGGCTGCCGCCTATAGCTTAAGATAGCCCTAAAGGACTAAGAATTCCTCCTTGTAATATAAGAGGACCTACGCGCGCGTTAGTAAACTATACCCTAGCTATATTAAACTATATTTATATAAAGTTACATTTTTTATTATGTAAGGTGTAATACTTGCATTTCTTTAATCTAAAGGACTAAAAAGAGAACTTAACTTAAAGGCTGCAGGCTAAGGCGTAGGCAGCCTAAAGGCAGATAACTTAAAAGGCCTCTAAAGAGGCTCTAGGAGGGGGGCAGAGCAGCATAGTAAATTTCTTTAATACTATAATTAGTTAGCAGACTAAGCTATAGGATGTTAGGTGTACAATAATACTTACAAAGTAGAGATTTAAATAATAGCTAAAAAAGAAACTAACAACATTAACTAGACTATATAGGTAAGGTAAGCAAACACTTATTGCTATAAATAATAAATTTACTATATTAATAACTACACTACTAGTTACTACTAAACAAAAACATTATAACAAAGGCATTATATTAGTATTAGGTTTTTAGTCTATTTCTTAGTAATAGAAAATTTTAGTTAAGGTAGTTATAATTATTGTATCCTATCTAAATTAGTTTTAAAGCATTTCTAAATACTTTCTAAACACTACTAATAGGGACTATTAGTCTATAGAGGGGGGGGTAGTGTAATAATTCTTATGAATTGTTCCATCTCAGGTCGCCCGGAACCTATCCGAAGGGTCTCCGAATTGGCTCCGACCCTGGCTCGACCCTGACTCAACTCTGCCCAGCCCCCTGCTGTTACCCCTATTCCCTCATGTATTTAGTCGCACCTCGCCCTGTAGCTAGCTCAGTAGTTTTCTGATATCCTACGTACAAGGCCTATAGGTGTCATTGGTATTCCCAGGTCTCTGAGTCCCCACGCACTCCCATATGCCTCTGAGTGGATTCATACCGCATTCGGACCCATTGTCTTGCCTGCGC
>NW_022985202.1:131818-145345 GCF_010093535.1 Lindgomyces ingoldianus
GTATTCCCAGGTCTCTGAGTCCCCACGCACTCCCATATGCCTCTGAGTGGATTCATACCGCATTCGGACCCATTGTCTTGCCTGCGCCGTTACATATAGTGCATATTTGCCTAACCTTCTAGAATATCTAGAAAAATGTCTGTGTACTAAGTTTTTTAAATATCTAGCTATTAACATAAATTAATAAAGATTCTTATTTTATTTATAAGAATGTTATATAGTTAACTTATATAGTTATTATTATTTTTTATACTTTTTAAAATTATATAATTTTATTTGCTAGAAGTTTTTCTTTAGCAGTTTCCCTTTAGAGTAGAAGTTTATATAGGTTGTAATGTAGTATAGATTGTGCAGGTAGTATTAGTAGTGTATACACTACTGCAGGCAGTAGTGTGTACAATTAAGGGTGTAGAGTAGGCGTTAGGTAGGGTAGCATGTATTGTTTGTACAGTAATTAGTGTAGTGCTAGCTAAAGTATAAAAGCAGGTAATACTAGTATATTTAGTGTTAATAGCAGCATTATATTTAGTCTGCTTCTGTGCAGAGCTTTATATAGTAATAAAGGTTATATATAAAGCCTTTTTAGTGTAATTACTTTTCTTTATGCTATATTATACAGCTTTTAGGCTTAGGTACCTTTAGTGCTTAGCTATAGTGTAATTTCTTTATCTTTTAGCACTTATATAAGCTCTCTTTTAAATGTGTAGCTAAGTGCTAAAAAGTTTTATAGTATTTATTTTTTAAAATCTTTTATATATAAACTTAAAAAAGTAGCGCCCTTTTAAGTTATTATATATAGATTAGTAATTATATAACTTATATATAATTAAGTTTATAAGCTTATTAAAGCTTTTAATATATTAATTTTATTATTTTAGTACTCTAGGCTAGTCTTATTTTGTAGTGTTACCTCTAATATTTCTATATCCTTTATAAGTTATTTATATAATAGAAATTATTTCTTATTTTTTTTATTATTATGTAGAGTTGTTAGTTGCTAATAGAATTTTATTATAATAGTATTGTCCGTACGCAGCAGCAGCGTCGCGGCCTGGATACGAACGATCGCGCACGAGCAGGATCACGTATCTATGTCACATGATGCTTGTGCGCGAACCTCTGTGCGCGAACATCTAGATATCCCCCTTTTTCTTTGTACAGAGGAAAGATAAGAGCAATAGAACTAGAAATATATTACCTTTACCTTACCTACTTTATATGCTGTGCACACTATACACTACTCTTACTCTTACTACTTAAGTGCTTATACTATAAGTAGCTAGCTATTAGAGCCTATTTAACACTAATTAGTAGTTAATTTAATTAACTATAAATTAGCAAGAGTAATAATAAAGTATTTATACTTTATAAGGTAACATGGTCCACAAGCAAATGTTCAACACAAGCGAGTGTTCCGCCCCACCACTAAATTTAACTTTAAAGACTATTAATTTAACAACGCAAAAATATACTATATAAAATAAACTACTATAGGATTATTTAATATCCTTGCATGTACAAGAGTTATGCCTAGGCTTGTTGCAGCGCTTGCAGCGCTGTGCGCGCGCTGCGCTGCTTTTAGCAGTTAACTCCTCCTAAGGCATTTTGCTACCTCCTGCTATACTAGTAAGCTTTTAAGTACTTAACTTAGAGCCTTAATAACTTGTTAGAGTTCTTTCTTTTTAAATTTACTTTTTTTTACGCTGCTTACGCTTTGTAGCTGCCTTACAGGCCCTCTCTAGGGCAGCTGCTTAATTACGCTGTAGAACAGCAACATAAGCTATCTTAGTAGCGCCCTTGCTTAGCTGCTTTACTAGATTAAGTATAGCAAAAAAAAACAAATTCTAATGCCTTTAAATCTAATTATATAGTAGAGTTAACTAAGCCTTAACTTTATAAAGATTGCTAGGTGTTTAAGCCTCCTAGGCAGTATTTAGTAGTAGAGTAGCTGGCTAATTAGGTAGCTGTATATTAAGCTTTAAGAGCACTAGCTCTAGGTTAAATAGAACTAGTCCTGTAGCTCTAAAGCCTGCGCGGATATTATCTGTTGTAATTAAGCAACTAAATGCTGCCTTAAAGGCTAGTAGAAAGGTTAGCTTGTTAATATAGTTAATCTAGTAGCAGATTAACTAGCTAATCTTAGTACTGTACACGCGCTTTAATAGCAAAAAGCAGCCAACATTAAGCAGCTATAGAATATGTGACGCGTGTGCTGGCATACAGAGCGCTATAATACGCCTCTGCTTGCAGAGCTCTAGGAATTTAACAGAGTAATAGCTCTTATAGCTATTAAGAATAAGCAGCTGCTATAAGCCTACTAAGCAATCTTTTATGTGCAAATTAAAGTGCTCTAGCTATGTAATTCTATGTTTATTAGTTATTTAGCTATTATTGCTAACACTAATAGCCTAGTCCTTTAGTATATTCTTATCCTTATACTAGGTAGATAGGTGATGCTTGCCTTTAAAGATTGCGTACAGAGGTATTGCCCACCTATCTGCGTTAATGCCTGCAATAACTGTCACCTATTCACAGTTGCTTAGCTGTATAGCCTTTAGCTAATTACGTCTATCTATGCCTATAATAACTATTTAGCTTAATATAACCCCTATCTAAAAGCCTGTCTTATTAAAATTATATGTGTCCTAATCTATAATGCTGTACTTTAATTATGTAGCTTCTATAAGCTTAAACTACTTGCTTATAATTACTAAATCTTTGCATTTTGCTTGTTAGTAATTGTACAGTTAGCTAAGGTAGGTTTTAACTGCTAGCGTACGCGCAATAAAGTTAGATAGCTAGTTAATACCTGCTAGTAGAGCGCTGCGCTTAGTAAGAAGCTTATTAGCCATCTCTTATACAGCACCTAGAGTAGGCGCAAATCCTTAGGAATCTAGATTAAGTATATGCTTAATAATCACCTCCTCTTCTAGCTTTGTGAGCTTCTTGTTGTTAGCTGTACAGTCACGTCACATAGTTATCCCTGCGCGTCATTAGCAGAGAGCTATTTAATTAACATTATAGAGTGCTGCAGTGCGCCTTTTAGTTAAAGACGCGTCTCTATTAAGAGCTTAAATAGCTAGGTTAATTCTAGCCTTTTTTAAAGATAATTAATTGTATAGTTGTTAATGCATCGCGGTTAGTAGTAGGTTGGCTGCGTTTTAGTGGTGGGGCGGAACACTCGCTTGTGTTAAACATTCGCTTGTGGACCATGTTACTTTATTTTGTTACTTATCTTTTAGAAAAAGTAATAGTAAAGTACTTATACTTTATAAAGTACTTTATTTAGTTACTTATTTTTTAAAATAGTAGATTAATTCTTTACATTATACAGTAAGCTCTGCTACTGTACAAAGTAAAAAGAAGATAGTATAAGACACACACTAAAGCTACTAAAGCTGCACAACCTAGCAGCTAAATAATAGCACATTAATCTTTTACATTATACAGCAAGCTTTGCTACTGTACAAAGTAAAAAGAAGATAGTGTAAGGCGCACACTAAAGCTATTAAAGCTGCACAACTTAGCAGCTAGATAACAGTAGTACCTGTGTAATCTACTAGAAAAGTAATTAACTATACTATTATAATAAAATTCTACTAGCAACTAACAACTCTATATAATAATAAAAAGAATAAAAAATAATTTTTATTATATAAATAACTTATAAAAGACATAAAAATATTAGAGGTAACACTATAAAATAAAACTAGCCTAAAGTACTAGAATAATAAGATTAACATGTTAAAAGCTCTAATAAGCCTATAGACTTAATTATATGCAGGTTATATAATTACTAATTTATATATAATAACTTAGAAAGGCGCTACTTTTTTAAGTGTATATATAAAAAATTTTAAAGAATAGATAATATAAGACTTTTTAGCACTTAGCTATATGTTTAAAAAAGAGCTTATATAAGTGCTAAAGAATAAAAGAATTACACTATAGCTAAGCACTAAAAGTACCTAAGCCTAGAAGCTATATAATATAGCATAAAAAAAAGTAATTACACTAGAAAAGCTTTATACATAACTTTTATTACTATATAAGGCTCTGCACAGAAGCAGACTAAATATAATACTGCTATTAACACTAAATGTACTAGTATTACCTACTTCTACACCTTAGCTAGCACTACACTAATTACTATATAAACAATATATGCCACCCTACCTAACGCCTGCTCCACACCCTTAATTGTACACACTACTGCCTACAGTAGTGTATGCACCACTAATACCACCTGCACAATCTATACTATATTACAACCTGTATAAACTTCTACTCTAAAGGGAAACTGCTAAAGAAAAACTTCTAGTAAATAAAATTATATAATTTTAAAAAATATAAAAAAAATAATAACTATATAAGTTAACTATATAACATTTTTATAAATAACATAAAATTTTTTATTAATCTATATTAATAGCTAGATATCTAGAAAACTTAGTATATAGACATCTTTCTAGATATCTTAAAAGGTTAGGTAAATATATACTATATGTATAATATAAGCTCTAGACATAACTAGAAGCATTTATATAACACTTTAAGTAGTTACTTTAACACTAATGTAAACTATAGCTAGTACTAGATAGACTAGATAATAATAACTTTTATATAATACTAATAAAAAAACTTTAATAAAAGTTTATATAAAGCTTTTAAAATAATAATTAATAAGCTTACACTTATATAAAAAGCACTAAAAATAAAATTTTAAAAAAATATTTTACTACACACTGCTATTATATAAGCCTGTTAAAGATAACTAGAACTAAAACATGCTATGTTTACTATTAAGCTTTTATATAAAGCCTTATTTAGTAACTTATAGGCATTACTCTAAGTTACTATAGACTAAAAGGTAAACTAATACCTTTAAAAACTGCCTAATGTATACTATATAGACTGCTAATATAACTTTACATAATAAAAGTCTACACAACAAGAAGAAAGCTTTTCTTTATGTAAAAAAAAATAACATAGAAGATTTTTATCTAGGTTTAGGCTATAATCTAGAGATAACTGTACATAAACAAAGAAGTGCTTTATCTGCTATAAAAAAGAATGTTAGTTATTAAACTACCTTTATAATAACTATACATAAGCAAAGAACTAGTACATTACTTTATATAAAAATTTTTATAATAAAACCTTATTATATAAAGCTATTACTTTGTACATCTAAGACTTTAAAAGTTACCTTAAAAAAATAATTTATATAATATAAAAAAAATAAAATAGAAAAGTAAGAATGCTAAAAAAGCTATTAACTACTTTACTTTTACTACCTATTTACACTATGCAACAGGAGAGGACATTTATAGCATTAAACTTAAAAAATATGCTAAGCAGTTTATTCTTAATAACTAATACTATACAGTATACTAAAGCAAACTATAAAATATAAGTGTAGTAAAAATTTTTACTATTAGTAAGTTTTAACTTAAGGTGTATATATAAAAAAACTTATGTATAAAAATTAATTAAATACCTAGCTAAACAGATATTAGCTTTAAAGGCTAGACACTAAAGAGATTAATTAGTACTATATAAATCTAGAACCTAATTAGTCTAGTTATATACTACATTTTAAAAACTTTAACACTATTTTTACTATTACTAGTAGATGCTAACTAACTTAAGGCATACTTTAATAACATTTTAAATGTTATTATATATAAAAATAAAACTACTATACTTATTATATAAAAATAAAGACACTTTTTTTTTAATATTAGTAAAAAAGAATTTATGTCTTTCTTTACTAAATTAAAACTTTACTGCCTCTACTACTAATTTAGACACCCCTGCATAAAAAGACTCTAGAAAATGCTAACTAGCGCTAGCTACAACATTAATGCTGCAGTGCTAGAAGAGATTAAGAAGTTCTGCTACCTCTACTAATTATATAACTAGGCCTTATAAAGATTTAAGTTTATAATTAAAAATAAGACTTACTTTAACTATAAAGTTATTATTAATGTTATATAAATTAATAATAAAAATATCTTATATATTATTAATATAGACACATTATTTTAGGCTGCTATATTCCTAAAATCTATGTCTACACAAGATACCTAGAATGCACTGTGCAAATGCTAGATTAACACCTATTAAAAACTCTTAGACTATATTATATATAACTCTAGTATAAACTTTGCTTTAGAAGATTTTTAAGCTTATGCAAAGATTATAGAAGCTACATGTAGGCAGATGCCTGTAGAAGCACATTAGGCAGTTAGAAAGGTTAAGCGTGCGCACACACCTCTCTAATAAGCGTTTAACATCCTAAAGACTAAGCTAGGTAACTGTACAAATAATAAGGCTATCCTATAGATAGTAGTTAAGGCTCTAAATAACACAGCTAGCCTACACAGTCTAGTACCCACGCTGCTAGTCTTTAGGGCATACCTAAGAATTAACCTAGACTCTTTACTATTACTAAACATTATTATATAAGCAAGCGCTGTATAAAAAGTAATAAAGATACTTTAAAAAGACTATATAAAAGTAAACATTAATTATATAATTAACACTTATAATAGCTTTATAACACATAAAGTTCTTAACTTCCCCTTTAGCTTAAAAATTATAGCATAAAAAAAGAAAAAAGGCTAGACTAGCCTATATAAGATTAAAAGCATTAAAGAAAAAAACATTATTATTAAAAAAAAAATAGCCTACTAAAGCTTTAATATACACAGGTTAAACTATACTATAAAGAAAAAAAGAAAGACAGCTTACTTATAATAAATAACCTAGATAAACTAATCTCTATATAAAGAGATCTTTTAAAGAAGAGGAAAAGAGAACAGCCTTATAAAAATGTTACAAAGGCAGAACTAAAGCCTACTATAGACTAAGCCCCTTAAGATAGCAATGCTGCACTAGTGTAAAAAAAAGATATAAATACTAGAAAAAGTAAAAAGTAAAGGAAACCTGCATAAAGTCTAGACTAGGTATTTCTAACTTAGAAAAAGAAGAATAATTAAGCCTTGTCTATTAAGCTCTATATAGACAGTGTAATTACTATACCTAGAAAACTATTTAAAAAATTAGACTATATAAAGATAAACACTTTAATTACTAACAGCACTTTTAAAGTTATAGTGTATAACTTAATAAGGTATAAAGGTTAGATTTTTAACCTTTACCTTATATAAAAAGTAAAAGGCAAAATAACTTAACTATATAAGAAATCCTGCCTAGTGTTTACTAGCTACTTAAATAAAGAGAAAAAAGAAATCTTTACCTAGTTACTAACTATCTAAAGAATAAGCTAAAGACTACTTCTAGCTATAAAAGTAAGCCTAAAAGCTATGTACAAAATGTATTTTAAACTATGTAATATTACATAAGCATACATCTAATTAATAGATAAGCTTATGCGCACGCTGTACACAAAGCTACTAAAGAAAATACACTAGAGCTTTCTACTAAATACAATACTCTAGGTTATATAACTCTTATATAGAGCTACTAAATTAGGACTATATTAGTTTAAAACATATTATAACTACTATAAAAAAAAGCTATGCATGCACATTTTTTTATACAACCTCTACCTTTTAATTACTAATAAAGAAAAGCATACTTTTAGTATTACTAGCCTATAAACAGATAACATTTTAAGCATTATAATAAAAGATTTTGTGTAAAAAAAAGAGAAAAAACTATAAAAAGTAAAGTTTTATATAAAAAGTAAGACTATTCTAGTAAAGAAGCAACTTATTAAGTTTAATAGTAAAAGAATTAAACTTACACATAACATAGTAGTTTTTACTTAAAAGAAATAAGTAAGCTACTTTTATATAATTAACTTAAAAGACAAAAATGCTGCATAATAATATATTAAGCAATATGTAAGAGGGGCATACATTATATTTATATGTTAACTAAAGGCAGCATTTAACCTCTTTATTACTGCACAAACTATAGACTCTTTATATAATAATATTAACACACTTAACACATAAATTTAATAGTAAATAGATAATAGTAAGTGCAGTCTTACTTTTCTACTATTACAACTTAATTATGTAAAGCTGTTTATCTTTATAAATAAATTATTTACTAATAATAAAAACCTTAGCTTACAGCTAAGATTCTTAATTATATTAAGTAATAAAGACTATATAAAGTAAAGTAACTACTTTAAAATACTAGGCAACATTATATACTAGAATTCTACTAAGTGTAAAAGAGTAACTAGAAGTGTTTTTACTAGTAAACTATACAGAATAGTTAGAAAGTTTAATAATGTAATTACCTTTAGTATAACTTTATAGTAAATTATATAAACACTTAAACTACTACTAATTCTAGTAGTAATCTGCATAGATTTAAGGTCTTTATATAATTACTTTATTAAGCTAGGCACTACTAGTAAAAAGCAACTTATAATTAACATTATATTACTTTATAAATTATATAAGAAGAGGGAAATTACTAAAATAAGGTAAATTAATAGTAAAAACAACTTAGTAAATGTATGTATAAAGAAAACACTAAACTAGGCTTTTTAATTATTAGTCCTAACTAACTGCCTCTTTGTCTAGATAGAAGCATCTGTGGACTAGCTAGATCCTGTGCGCAAAGATGCCCTAGACTAACTAGACTAATAACACCTTTATATAAGGCCTATCTTTTTTATTTTTTTTATTGTACGCACTTATTTTTTCTTATTACAAGATTAGAAGAGAAGGATATGTAAGGAAGACAGTCTATTTGTCTAGTATATAGGAGAAGAAAAAGCTACCACCCCTTACGTATAGTGGTCACAATGCAGACCACAGCTCTGCCATACGCACAAGGCGCAGGCATTAGCCTAGAAGTTAGCTAACACACAACACTTAACAAAAGAAGAGGCACTAGTAGTGCTGCTGCAACAACAAGCACATAGAGTTGCTAGGACCTAACTGCAACTCTAGACTAGGACTGCACAGAAGTACCCCTTACAACGCACAACTTTTGCTGCCTACAGCTGCAGATTAGTGCTAGCAGGCAAGACAACATTAATATTATAAAACAGTAAAGCTGCTACATGCTGCTTCTTAGCCTGTCTATAATTAGCATTTTATATAAGGAGGAAGCAGAAGAGCTAAAGGATCTGTATGTTTATGCTAAGACACTAAATAAACTGCTAATTAGCAGCAGAACTAGTTAGAAGGGTGACACAGATGCGCCCTAGGCCGCCAGACTGCACAAGGACGTCAAAGACGCCCGCACTGACGGCGCTGGAGGTAGAGGAGGAAGGCTAGAGAGACATCTCTCTCTCTCTCTCTCTCTCTCTGTGTGTGTGTGTGTGCAGGCAGGAGTATCTGTCACTGTCAGCACCGTACAAAAAGAGAAAAGAGCCAGGGAATGGTACAGTAGGGCTTAGAGAGTGAAGGATAAAGAAGAGAAGAGCTATTCACATAGCGCGACTAGCCTATCCTAACGCACAGCATCACTGAGGCAAGTCCTAACAAATAGGGTGGAGTAAAGGCAGAACGTAATTAGATAGACCTACACAGACAGAAGGGAGGTAACGCGTACAGAAGGCAACTCTTTAGACAAAAAGAAAAGTTGCTAGTGTCTGTACGCAGCAGCAGCGTCGCGGCCTAGATACGAACAATCGCGCACGAGCAGGATCACGTATCTATGTCACATAATGCTTGTGCGCGAACCTCTGTGCGCGAACATCTAGATATCCCCCTTTTCCTCTGTACAGAGGAAAGACAAGAGCAATAGAACTAGAAATATGTTGCCCTCACCTTACCTACCTTGTACGCTGTGCACACTGTACACCACTCTTACTCTTGCTACTTAAGTGCTTATACCATAAGCAGCTAGCTGTTAGAGCCTATTTAATAAGTATAGTTAATTACTTTTCTAGTAAATTACACAGGTACTGCTGTTATCTAGCTGCTAGGTTATACAGCTTTAATAGCTTTAGTGTGCACCTTACACTATCTTCTCTTTACTTTATATAGTAGTAGAGCTTGCTGTATAATGTAAAGAATTAATCTACTATTCTAAAAGATAAGTAACTAAATAAAGTACTTTATAAAGTGTAAGTGCTTTATTATTACTTTTCCTAAGAGATAAGTAATAAAATAAAGTGCTTTATAAAGCATAAGGTTAATTACTTATGCAGTAGATTGCGCAGGTACTGCTGTTGTCTAGCTGCTAGGTTGTGCAGCTTTAATAGCTTTTAGTGTACGTCTTACACTATCTCCTTCTTACTTTATACAGTAGCAGAGCTTGCTATATAATGTAAAGAATTAATCTGCTATTCTAAGAGATAAGTAACTAAATAAAGTACCTTATAAGGCGTAAGTGCTCTGTTGTTACTCTTCCTAAGGGATAGGTAATAAAGCAAAGTACCTTATAAAGTGTAGGTACTCTATTATTACTTTTACTAATTTATAGTTAATTAAATTAACTACTAATTAGTGTTAAATAGGCTTTAACAGCTAGCTGCTTATAGTATAAGCACTTAAGTAGCAAAAGTAAGAGTAGTGTACAGTATGCACAGCGTATAAAGTAGGTAAGGTAAGGGCAACATGTTTTTAGTTCTATTGCTCTTGTCTTTCCTCTGTATAGAGGAAAAGGGGGATATCTAGATGTTTGCGCACAGAGGTTCGCGCACAAGCATCATGTGGCATAGATACGTGGTCCTGCTCGTGCGCGATCGCTCGTATCCAGATTGTGACGCTGCTGCTGCGTACGGACAGCAGTCTTAGTTATGCATTCGATCAATCTGTCCGTGGCGACTATTTGCGACTTCTCCACTAACCCCTGCCTTACCACGAGTTTCAGCATGTATTTGAGCTTCGGAGCTATAGGAGAAAGTTTCGGTCCAGGGAGACCATATTTCCAGGTGTTGACGACATCTAGCGCTTTAAAGTTAGAAAGCCAGGAGTTTCACGGATGAGAAGAGATTCGCCACCTAGCTTAGCGTACAAGACAGTGGTTTGTCATGATGTATTAAAATTTACGCGCTAGGCCTAATCTGCTTGAGGCTGCAGAACCACGTTCCTTTTCCTTTTCTATTTTTGTCGTAATTACGTCACCCAATGTTGGTGCAGCTTTTGACATCTTCCTTTCAACATAGTAAGTAGCCATGGATGCAGCCATGGTGTTTAATAGAACGTAATTGTTACTATCAGTAGTGTTTTTAAGGCGTTACTGGCGGCAATAGGGTTTCGTTCTTACGGAAAGAGTGAATTAAAACGGCCTTACAGTGTGAGAGGTATCGAGCAGGAAACACAGGTCACAGAGAGGTAATGCAGGATAGGGGGGTAACGAGAGTAAACCTTAGGGTCGGAGGCAGAGGTACGGAGGCCGAGGAGCCTATATACCCCGTGCCAAGCCCTTAGGGTACTCAGGGGTTGGATAGCTGTAACATAACCGTGACATACAGGCAGTAACAGTTACTGCCAAGTTAATTAATAGTAGTTACTGTTTAGTGCAGTTACTGCAGTAACTGGTGTTACTAGAGGCTCTAGAGGGCTCAATTTTGACACAATCTTGCCAATATAGTCGCGGAGATTGTTCAATTCTGAGATTGTGGAAGGCGATAGCTGCAATTAAGCTCTTCACATAATATCCAAGGCCCCCAGGTTTCAGCTAGAGGTCGCAAGTCTAGATATTGTCCTACTTAATGTTAAAATTTAGGCTGTTGTTAAGGCAAGAGTCCTTACGAGACTTATAAGATGTCACGGTTATGTTACAGCTATCCAACCCCTGAGTACCCTACGCTTGGCACGGGGTATATAGGCTCCTCGGCCTCCGTACCTCTGTCAGATATGCGCACCTACTGTCAAGACAGGAGGAACGCTTGACGAAAGCTGCTACATAGTACGAGCAATAAGCTCGAACAGTATGTTACTGCAAATTGCAGCATTTTGCAGCATGTTGCAGCAAATTGCAGCATTTTGCAGCATGTTGCAGCAAATTGCAGCATTTTGCAGCATTTTGCAGCATTTTGCAGCAATTTGCAGCAAATTGCAGCATGTTGCAAGCTGGTCGCGCATAGGGCAAGTGCGCGAGGGACTCGGATCGGCAAAACAAAAAGCCGAGCAACACGAGTAGAGCAGAAAAAAGGATCGATAAATCAATACAATCAATCATCATCCCATACATCATATCCAAACCCATCATTCATCTCAGGAAGCCCAGAAACAGTGCTTCAATCTGACAACCTCTGCCTCCGACCCTAAGGTTTACTCTCGTTACCCCCCCTATCCTGCATTCCCTCTCTGTGACCTGTGTTTCCTGCTCGATACCTCTCACATAAGAATAGAAACACTAGAGGATAAAACCTTAATTAAAAAGCTCTAAGAGCTCCTAGAGGCACCCCTTAACTTCTTAAGACAACAAAAGCTTGCGAGGTGTTGAACTAGCTATAAGCTGCAAGTGCTACGTGGAGTTTAGCATACTTAAGGAGTTACTTCACTGTTCTGTACTAACAATGGATAGCATAGGCAGTTACTGCAGTAACTATAGCCTCATTAACTGTACAGTAACAGAAGGCAATTCACTTTTGTTCTAACTGCTAAGAGATAGTTACTATCAGTAACAGTAGGAACAGTACTACGTTCTATTAAACACCATGGATGCAGCTAGCCAGGCGATAGCGCAAAATCTCCCTCTAAATGTGCGTAGAAGCTACGCTGCCCTAGCAGAACACTGTAACGTCCGTGTCTCTCGCACCACCGTGTGGTATCGTAAGTTTCTAGTTTCCTGCAAGAAGTGATCACATTGTGACCTCAAGACTTTCTAAACTTGGTCGTCATGTGATCTGGTTACAGTCTGGGACTACCCCGCAAGACTCCGCCCACACGATGGTAGTACCTTGTCTATTACTCAGCATAGAAAGGGTGATACTACCTAGAAGATTCTGGAGGGATTTCTAGCAGTATAAATGCTTGCCGCTCCCCGGACCTTTCCATGAAATAGAGACAATAATAAATATATATTAAGATAAAAGGTGCGTAAAGACCTACGCTGTACAAAGTTGAAGAAGTGTAATACGACCTGAAGAATGGCCTAAACAGGCTAAGTCTTCTTTAACTATAGAGCAAGTCGGTCGATATTCAGGAGGAAGCCATAGTAACCGCTGTTGATCTAGAGTGATCCACTGGTCTTGTATGAAGATATGAGACAGCTGCTCTCTTTGGGATGAGGGCGATGAGTTGGAAGGAGAATGTAAAGGAGTATCTCCTCGACTTGTTTGAATATACTGGCCGTCCGGCGAGAAGGCGACGGCGTTGACGAAGTCTGCATGGCCCTCTAGCACGCTGCGGCACGACCCCGTCGCCGCCTCCCACACCCACACTGTGTTGTCGTCCGAGGCCGACGCGACCAGCTGGCTGTCCGGCGAGAAGGCGACCAGCTGGCCGTTTGGCGAGAAGGCGACCAGCTGGCCGTCTGGCGAGAAGGCGACGGCCTTGACCCAGTGTGTATGGCCCTCGAGCACGCTGCGGCATGACCCCGTCGCCGCCTCCCACACCCGCACTGTGTTGTCGT
>NW_022985202.1:147740-166278 GCF_010093535.1 Lindgomyces ingoldianus
TTGTCGTCCGAGGCCGACGCGACCAGCTGGCCGTCCGGCGAGAAGGCGACGGCGTTGACGCAGTGTGTATGGCCTTCGAGCACGCTGCGGCAAGTATCCCAGTCATCTTCCCTCTTTGACAGCGCCTTAACCCTCCCTAGCATTTCGTCCATGAAAGCTTTCCGTACTATACTCGCCTCTGGTGCAAAGATAAGAGCTGAGGAATATATCTGTAGAGGAGCAACTTCAAGTATGTGTTGGAACTGTAGTATGAATTGTTGAGCATCTTGGAGAAATGGGGCAAGAGTACTTTTTGATGACTACATTGCATGTTAGGAATGTGCAATAGTAAAGTAATAAAGTCCCTACATCAACTAGTGTATAAAGCGTTTCTAGTAAGTAAGCACATTTGCTTGTATCTCCAACTAGGCTCATCACTTCAAGCCAGTAAAGGAAGTGTTTCCGGAGGAACGTATCTATTGTGTCCTTATCGCTAACATGCCGCTGGCTCTGTTGAAGATGATACACCCAGTAACAGCAAGCATACTGTAACTCAGGTGAAATATAACTTGTAATTCTCCCTTTGTCAACCTTGCTTTTTAAGGTCCTAGGGAGTAAGCCGCATATATTCTGTCGCAAGCTGTCTGGGCCAGACATGAGTTTAATGCAGTGAGATGCTAGCTTCTCGTGTCTTTCTCTCTTATCCACCCAGAATGGGCTTTCCTTATTCGACGTATCGACGAGGAATTCGCGGAAAGACAGGTGCAGGAGGCGTATGGGCACATTGTCGCGGTTAGGTATGCTTAGAACAGAGTGCAGGGAGTCTAGTCGACAGCTAATATCTTCCTTAGCCTTTCCTATGAGGCGCGCGAGTGAGTTGATAGAGAGAGGATTCTCTAGAACCACGATACTCCCGACTATCTCTTGGAACTCTCCTGAGAGCTTCCTTTTCTCCTTTCGATCTTGAGTTGTAAAGAGTGACTTTAGAATAGGGAGGTATGTCATACTAAGCTTGCTTACATCTTCTGTTTTATACTTAAGGACGTCCTCTAAACGTCTCCGGGGATTTCCAGAAGTTTCTCCTACAAAGCGACAGACCGTAGCGGCGAAAATGAATAGAGGAACTGCCATTTTTACTAGCTTCTGGATGCTCTTCTCTCCAGGCCACTCTAGGGGAAGAGAACGATCTTTTCTTGTCCTAGCAAGCTCATACTCGAGATAAATACGTATATTGTGCTTGATTGTTTCCTTTGCCACCTTGTGCTCGTGCAGGATCAGATCTTCGTATGTGCCATCAGGCATCTGCTTGAATCCAAGGCGGATGTGAAGCTCGGGCCGGCTTGTTACAAGGATACGCAGTGACACCGGTTTGAGACCTTTCGTTCGCGAAAGGAGCTGGAGGATCACTCGGATATCGTTGTCTTGCTCACATTCATCTAACGCGTCGATTACAATGATAAGTACTATGGCTGGAAGATTCCCTACTTCTAAGAGCGGCTGGAGGATCAGCTGCTTGAACTGATCCTTCAGAGCCTTCTCAGAGATGGCCGGATCAGCGTCAATCGCCTTCTTGACTCCTGGTCCTAACTCTGCTACATGAAAAGCTAGCTGTGCTGCAACTGTGGTGAAGAATCGCGTGGCGTTGCCGCACTCCCCCTCGCCTCTCTTGAAGAAGAAGCTGGCGCCAAGTTGTCGTTGCTCCGCGAACGTCCGGGCAACCGTACGAGCAATCGTAGACTTTCCTGTACCTGCCGCGCCGTTCAGCCAGAATATAGGTTTACCGTTGT
Source organism: Lindgomyces ingoldianus (assembly GCF_010093535.1). NCBI lineage: Eukaryota > Fungi > Ascomycota > Dothideomycetes > Pleosporales > Lindgomycetaceae > Lindgomyces > Lindgomyces ingoldianus. The sequence goes on from NW_022985202.1 coordinate 149,507, forward strand.
TGTCATTCGCCCATCCTTGTATGTAATGTAGTAGCTCGGTACGGGTGTTCGGGAGGCATGTTGAATTATGTTCTTCCATATGGGCATCGAAGGAAGCTCCTTTAGCAGTGGGCAGTGTTATTCTTGATAGGAGCGTATCAGTCTTCTTGTTGACGAGGTTCAATTTCTGATCGACGCTAAGAACAAGCCCTCTGTAGTTTCGTTAGCCTTTGGGATTTTAACAAACGCCTACATCTTACATTTGATCGACTTGAAGTCCAAGGCTAAAAGTGTGCTCATACTCCGCAAGACGAGCAACCATCCTCTCTACCTGCTTGCTGGTAAAGGGCCATTTTAGGGCTCGGAAGCCAACTCGCTGCATCGTTTTACGGCCTCGGCCGGGCTCGAGTTGCGCCTTGAGCTCTTGCAACTGCCGATGGCATTCTCTTAAAGAGTCTACCATCTCGCGTGTAGTAGAGAGCTGCGACTTGTCCTGCTGATCTAAAAGCTGTTGGAGCTTCTCAAGGGTATTCTTAATATCGGTCACCTTTTGTTGGAGGCGTCCGATGTCCCCCTTTGCGTCTCTGACGGCGACTGAGTACCGGAAGCAGAGCGATGCGACCTTGGCTGATATGTCGATGACGGCTATTACGCTTGCTGCTCCCGAAAGTCCATCCATAATGCGGCGCGCGGTCAGAGCCCGCAGCGGACGTTGTGGTTCAGTAGAAGCTCCTGCGGAGGTTCGCAAGGCGGCGAGACCATTCCGTGAGTGTTAGAGATGTTATCGTTCATCTTTGCGTGCAGTAAGGCTAAGAAGGTTACAGCGTTAACGCAGCCAAGCAGGGCTGTTGGGCGCAAAGGATGCAGCCACAAGCTTGCACAGCCACGTATTAGCTAATTAAAAACCAGTGTATCCAACAAGGTGTCGGCGATAACCGGTGATCGCTCTGATTGGTCAATTTTTATTCGAGGTACCGACAGGGATGGGCACCCCACATCAAATGATTGCCGCTCGCAGCCGTAGGACTGATTATCACTCCTTCGCGATGCTATGCGACTCTTAGGCCAAGATATGTGCGCCAGATGGGATGAGACAATGGTAGATGCGTGGTGGTGGCTCGGTAGGCACTAGTGCTCATTTTCGCTATCACGACGAACCTTCGTAAATTAGGTAGAACGGCATCAACGCAAGCGTAATTGTTCTGCAAGCCCTGTTATACGCTGCAGAAATAGCCTTAGCGTATAAACTAAGGTGTTGATGGAAAAAGTTAAGACGTGTGGAGAAGTTCTATGGCTTCAAAGTCGAAGTACCTATGGTTTGTTCCGTTATGGCGGTTGTTCCGTTACGGGTGGATGGACGTTAGTACTACTCCAAGATGCTTCTGATATCAACATTAAGTCGCCAGAGAGATTGAAGAAGCTTTCACACCCATACTCCACCATATAACAGAGCATTTTTCTCCCCTTCACATCTTGAAAACCTCTCAGCCAAATCATACATTTCCATGCTCGAACAAATTTGCTACCTGTCCGTACGCAGCAGCAGCGTCACGATCTGGATACGAGCGATCGCGCACAAGCAGGACCACGTATCTATGTCACATGATGCTCGTGCGCGAACCTCCGTGCGCGAACATCTAGATATCCCCCTTTTCCTCTGTACAGAGGAAAGACAAGAGCAATAGAACTAGAAACATGTTGCCCTTACCTTACCTACCTTGTACGCTGTGCACACTATACACCACTCTTACTTTTACTACTTAAGTGCTTATACTATAAGCAGCTAGCTATTAGAGCCTATTTAACACTAATTAGTAGTTAATTTAATTAACTATAAATTAGTAAAAGTAATAATAAAGTACCTACGCTTTGTAAGGTACTTTGTTTTGTTACTTATCCCCTAAGAAGAGTAACAACAGAGCACTTACGCCTTATAAGGTACTTTGTTTAGTTACCTATCCCTTAGAATAGCAGATTAATCCTTTGCATTGTACAGCAAGCTCTGCTACTATACAAAGTAAAAAGGAGATAGTGTAAGGCGCACACTAAAGCTATTAAAGCTGCACAACCTAGCAGCTAGACAACAGCAGTACCTGCGCAATCTACTAAAAAAGTAATTAACTATACTATTATAATAAAATCTTACTAGCAACTAACAACTCTACATAATAATAGAAAGAATAAGAAATAATTCCTATTATAACATACTATAACAGTTTATAAATAAATGCATAAGCGGAGCTTGTTTTAAGTCACTTATTAAACTCTTTCTAGAGAAGAAGACTGCATTAGAAGAAGCCTATAGAAGAAGACTATAAGTAGAGCAGATAATAAAAGGTAGTCTACAAACTAAAACCTATAAACTATATTCCTATAAATTCTACATAAAGACCTATATACCTATAAATGCTATGCAAAAGAACACCTTTTAGTAAGTCTGTCTACACAAGTACTTATTAGCAAAGTTAAAGTACTAGCTAAAATCCTAAGCAATGCAAATAACAAGCTGCACATCTTAAGCCTAGATAGTAATGCGCTTACTATAGATAGCAGCTAGCTAAGTGCTTATAAATTAATAAGTCTAATACCTTATCTAATACTAATACATTAGCACTTACATTCTATTAAAGTTATAATAAAGAACTTAGTAGTTATTTATAATGCATAAAGTGCTTACTTACTTTAGCAGAGAGGTTTATTATATTAACATGTACACATGCTAGTAGTTGCTCTTTAGTAGTAGTTAACTTAAAAAGGTTTAGTAAAAGGCTAAAATTAAAGTTATTTATGTTTTTTTAAAGTAAAACAAATTTCTTTTTATGTTTATGTTTAAGTAAATTAGTAGCGCACTTCTTACAAGTACTTTATTAATTTAATCCTATGTTAAACTACTTTTAATTGCAGGTAGTGCATGTATCTAACTTAATATTAAATAGACCCTTATAAAAGTTATTAATATAGCCCTTATTAACTTCTAGTATAGCCTAGTTTTTAAAAAATTTAATATTATTAAAATTTATAAGTACAGGCGTAGATAGAAAATTATACACACAGTGCTTAGCATTTAAAAAGATATCTACATTAATGTCCTTATCTAAACTATTACTAAGGTTGTTTTTATTTATACCTACTTTTTATAACTAAAAAGGTGTAAACTAAAACCTTCTCTATGTTAACAGTAGCTTCTAAGTACATTACATACTTAAACTAATTAGAGTAAATAGCATAAGTAGTATATTAAAAAAGTTGCTTAATAGGCTAAAGATTTTATATTAAGAAGATTATTAAGGCGTCTATTATATAAAAATGTTGTAAAGAAGAGAGCTTAATAGGCTAAAGTTTATAAGAAGTAATACATGTGCTAGTTTTTTATTTATAGTATAAACATTAACTTTACTTTTTAATTAGTAACACTTTTAACATAAAGTCTTCTACTTACTATTTCTTTTAAACATGTTATTTGCCTAGTCTAATAGCGTAAAATAATAACAACATAGGGGTACTAAAGGAGACAACAGCAGGATATAGGGTTGTAGTCTGTTATTTGCAACATATGTAATATTAGTAAGAGCGCGCCTCTTAGCTAGCAGTAGAGGTATAAGGCTGCCCTAGGTAGAGCGCTTTCTTGCCTAGATTTATGTATTGCAGGGCGCACATTAAACCTTTTATTAAAGGAACGTTCTGTCTCTCTGTAAATTTATAGGGTAATAATAATTATTACAAAGTAGGGGAGGTTTATTAGTGTTAAATAGCAAAGGTACTATGTTGTAGGTTATAGCAAGAGGTATTAGACAGGTATTAGACAACACATGCAGCAAGGTTTTAGTTTTTGCGCAGAAAATAATTATCTAAGGATCTGCTGTTTTTATGCTTACATAAGCCTAAAAAGGCTAAAAGCAGTAATTCTTAGCTGCTAAGCCCTAACTAAAGAAAACTAAAGTCCACAGAAAGAAGCAGAGCAAGCTCCGCTAATAAACAACTTATAAAGAACATAGAGATATTAGAAGTAACACTATAAAATAAGACTAGCCTAGAGTACTAGAATAATAAGATTAACATGTTAAAAGCTCTAATAAGCCTATAGACTTAATTATATATAAGTTATATAATTACTAATCTATATATAATAACTTAGAAAGGCGCTACTTTTTTAAGTTTATATATAAAGGATTTTAAAAAAATAGACACTATAAGACTTTTTAGCACTTAGCTACACATTTAAAAAAAAGCTTATATAAGTGCTAAAAAATAAAAAAATTATACTATAGCTAATGTAAAGATGGGATGGTAAGTAGCACAGATAGCACTGAGAGCAAGCTTTCGGAGAAAGATAGGAGTGTATTGTAAGAGAGACGAATCGCTGCCAAGCTTCGCTTGTCAGGATTCATGCTTATATACGAAGCACAGGTCATACGACCTCCAAACAGGTCAGGTGAGGCCATACTGGCCCGTTCTAGGACATCCGGCCTTACATTATCCCCCCTTATAGTAGTCCTATAACTTAGAGGATAGAACAGATAACAATAGGCCTAAGTAGTATAAAAAAGTGTTATGTAATGCCCTAAAAACTTGCTTCTACTTATTTTAGTTAATTCTATGCAAGTTTATTTAAAAATAACCTAGAGTTATTAGGTAAAGGTAAAGTAAAAGTACAGAGTAAAAGTAAAGGTAAAATAGCAGTATATCTTACGCTAATAGAGTAGCAGTTAGGACAGTATATATAGAGTCTAACTGTTCTAGAAATCTATTTCCTTTACACTTCTACCTGTAAGGCCGGGATGGCGCTTACGTGTAAGGCCGAGATGGTGCTTACGTACGACAGGTATATATACTATTCTGTACGCAATAATTAATGTTGGTTAATTATTTGCACCTTTTTAGTTGTATTAGCGTAGTGGTACAGAGCTCTGTCCTTACATAATAATTAACTAACAACAAGGACAGTTGCGCGTTTAACCCACACCTTAGACAGCTTAGCTAGTTTTTAGACTAAAACGTAAAGCGGCCTCTTCTAGCGCCACGTTGTCGCTGCTAGGAGGTCTAGTGTATATAGCTTAGCTAGCGTAGGCCACTAAGCGTTGCGTCGTGTTTATCCCGCGCCTCTAGGCCGCAGGTGGTCAGCCTCTGGCCGGTAACCGAGACATGCGCATAGGCGCCTCTGAGCTGCGGGTAGGTCATGTGACGCCTGGGACATGCGTCTGCTAAGAAGGGGGATAATGTAAGGCCAAGATGGCGCTTACGTGTAAGGCCGAGATGGTGCTTACGTACGACGGGTATATATACTATTCTGTACGCAATAATTAACGTTAGTTGATTATTCGCACCTTTTTAGTTGTATTAGCGTAGTGGTACAGAGCTCCGTCCTTACACTACCCTCTTTACAGCTTAGAATTTAGAAGATTTTAAACTTTTTAAGGTAAGTACATTCTAAGCCACTCTAGCGTAATCTAGCGCAAAGGGGTGCTAACAAGCTTTAATAGTCCTATCTTACCCTGCTTGCGCCTGCCTGTTGCCTAATCTACTCTTAGCTTCTTCCTTTATGCTTAACTTTACTTAACAACTTTAAAATAGACCTTTACAGCCTACTTTGTTACAATCTAGCTATAGTTTCTCTTAAGAAAGATTAATTAACCTCTACTAACATAAACTTACGCTTTAATAACTTTTGTGTTTAATGTGTTAACAAAATGTCCTGTAAGGGCATTATAAATAAAAGTAGTAGCTGTTATATGCTTATAGACAATAAGTTGCGTTGTAGCATAAAAAAAAAGAGAATTAAGTACACTAAGTGTGCTTATTACTTTAAATTTAGTAAGAAGTGCTTTAAGGTGCGTATTCTAGCTCCTTCTAGCGTATTTACGCGCAGTCTGTCCAGGCTGACCCTAGATAGCTCCCTGTCACCTTTAAACCTAAATAATAGGCTTTTAAGAACACTATGCTTAATATTTTAGCCCCTATTAATTTACTTAACCCTGCTTAGTTAGCGCAGGCTAACGTAACAGTTATGTTGTAGGTAAACACTATTATTTAGTTCCTTTAGGTGTAAGTTTTCCTGTTACAGCATAATCTAGCTTAATTAGCCCTGTTCTAGCTCTTAATAGTTCACAGCAAAAACAAAATCCTGTACAATAACCATCTGTACACGCACAGTGGCGCTATAGGTAAAATTGCTAAGACTAGAGTTGTTTTTAAGAAGCGCGCCCGCTCTAAAGCTAATATTACTAAGAAAGAGAAAAAAAAGCGTAAGGCGCTTAAAAAAGACTTTAATAAAGACAAAGCTACAATAACTTTATTTAAAAAAGTAGGTGTGCGCTATTTTTAACTATTCTAGCGCTAACTAGCATAATAGAAGAAATATAGTGTTAAAGGTGTCTGTGTTACTAAAGCTAAGCAACATTGTTGCGTTAATGCTACTAAAGCTGCTAATGCAGTCCACTGCGTCTCTAAAAAGCATAATAAGGCTAATAATATTAGAAATAAGGCTAGTTAGGATTAAACTTTAGCTAAAAAGAGGTAGCTAACTAGGTATAATAAGAAATATTCTAATAGTTGTTCTGCTGTTGCAAATTCACCTACAGAGGACCTTAATGTCTGATCTAGGGCCCTAATAGCACAATCTAGTGTGATCTGGCGCATCCTATAGTGAAAATAGTTAAGAATGTATAGTATAGTGTAGTTTTAGGTTCTTTAGCTTAAGCTTCTTTCTTTTTTCTTTAATAAAGTTAAATACTTTTATATTATGTTCTTTAGACTTAAAGTGTAACTGTTTTAGTAGTAATAGATTAATCTACCTTTAGCTTGCTTACTTTGCAGCTTTTTTATCCTAAAAATTTTAGAATGTCTTACTAGACTTAAACTCTGCCTTTTTCTTACTAGTATAGCTTATTCTAGGCTAGAATATTTGTTTCTTCCACATAATAAATTTCTCTAGGTTAAAATAACCCTCTTCTTAACTTTAGCAAGCTATTCTATGCTAGAATAGGCTTACTTAGTCTAACTAAGGAATCTTAGGTCTAAATAGGCTATGTTGTCTTTTTATTTTTATAGCGCTATTAAACACCTCTTGTTAAAAAAACCTTAAGTAAGGAAAAAATAAAGTAAAGGTAGCTATACTTAATTTATTAAGTTACTTTCTTTTTTCTAAAAAGTTTAACCTAAACTAGCATAATTTAATCTTTTACTATATATTCCTTTACTTTTTTAGAACACTTTTAATGCGTTTAAGCTAATATTAAGTCTAAGTTCTTATAAGTTTTTTTTAAATAAATAACTTTTTTATTTTATAAGATATTTTTATACTCTAACTAAGTTCTATCTTTAGTTAAGTATTTTCTCTACATAGTACACATTATCTTCTATAGCGTGTAGAGTGTCTATAATTAGTTCTAATTGCAACTTAAGACGCTCTTTCTAGGTATATAGCTCTAAAAGTAAGACATAGAACACTAGATAAACTTCTCCTAGATTAGGTAGGTCTACTTTGTACACCTTTACACTAATCTAGCCTATAACTTTCTCTAGTCTTAAGAACTTTTAGTCTAACTTCTTCTTTAGCCTTATTAATTTTATGTGTCTATTAAAGACTAATACCTTGTCTTTTACTTGCAGCTATATATGCTTCTGTTATTTGTCTACATACTTCTTTTAATACATATTTGCAGCAATAATTTTCTAGCAGCATTCTAACTATAGAGCAAGTGCTTTAGTAGCAACTCTGTTTGCTATGTGCAATTCCCCCTAACCTAGGGGTTCTCTAGGCTAATCTAGCCCTTTTAGGTTCGCTCTGTGGTATGCTTAGAAAGGAGTAACTCTTGTAGTTACATGTACGCTATTATTATACACAAACTCTGCTATTAGTAACTACATTGCCTAATTATCTTGTTCTAGGCAATAGTAACATTTAAGGTACTATTCTAAAGTTTAGTTTTGTTTTTTAGTCTGCCTATTAGTCTTAGGATAGTAGGCTAATAAGAGAATTTGTTGAATAGGCTCTAACAGCTAGCTGCTTGTAGTATAAGCACTTAAGTAGCAAGAGTAAGAGTGGTGTACAGTGTGCACAGCATATAAGGTAAGTAAGGTAAAGGTAACATGTTTCTAGTTCTATTACTCTTATCTTTCCTCTGTACAAAGAAAAAAAGGGATATCTAAATGTTTACACACAAAGGTTTACACATAAGCATTATGTAACATAATGTCACGATTGTGCACGAGTAAGGTTATAGAGCTTCACAGAGGTCTAGTTTAATTACTACGTAAGGTATTATAGTAGGTACAAGACGTTGTGTGAGGAACAAGAAGGTTTAGAAGAAAATTAGTAATTAAATACTTAGCTTAAAAGTCTAAGCGCTTTAAGTATAAATTAAGCCTATTTTAAGTTTAGTTAGTGTTAAAGTAGTTTATGCTTAAGTTTATGTTTATGTTATGTTATATTTATATTAGACATGCACTAATAATACTTTAGTACATGTCTAATATAGTTATGTCTAAGATCTAGAGAGAATACTATAACAGTACTCTTTTTCTTATTAAGAAGGAAATTCTTTACATTAGTAGTTCTAGCATTAGGTTGTCTTTATTAAAGTATAGGTTTAGTTTAGATAAGTATTAGGCATAGAATTAGGTTACTATAGAGTTTTTTTATAAGGCTTTTATAAGTTTCTATAACAGTTTATTATATCTAGTCTATTTTATAAAGTATTTATAGATATGTTTTTTTTTATTAAACTAAATCTATTTAACATCTTTTACAACATATTTTAGTTTATTATTTATAATAATAAGTTTAAGTAGCAGGTTTAGCTATCTAGGTAGATAGTTAGATTTAAAAGCTACTTAGCGCAGCAATAATATGTAGAACATAAGGTGTATCTTTATGCTGTTAGGTAGGATTAATTAGTAAGCGTGTAATAAAACTATATAGGCTACTATAAAGAAGCTAAGGTTTTTCTAATTAAGTTTCTTTAATTATTAGTTTATTTAGATATTTCTAGTGTCTAGCTAGACCTTCTTACTAGCTACATACACAAGGGTAAGAGTTTAGAATTAGTTTATGTACTCTTATTAAAAAGCTTAAGCCTATGTAAGCTTTTTATAAATGTATTTAGATATATTTTAAATTTTATTAATAAGTCTATTTATATTTATTACTTATATAAATTAATAAGTTAGTTAGAGGGTATTTAAAAGTAGTTTAAATTTTATTTAAAAGTAGTATCTATAGTTTACTAAAAATAAAGATACTTATGTTAATTTAGATATTATATTATTAGCTTTAAACTATGCTATAGCTAACTATTTTACCTAGTTATTTTACTAGTAGTTTATGTACGCTTATAAGACTTATTTTATTATAGTGTTTATATTCTTAGTCTAGCTGTTAGTCTCTAGGTAAAAAGCTGTAGATAGATAGGGGACAATTTAGAGCTATTTATAGAGTTTGTTCTAGAAGGCTAGGACAAACTGTGTACCTCTATCTAATATAATTATATTAGGTAGGCTATAGTAAACTTATACATATTAGTAGAATAACTAGGCTATATTAAAGGCAGTTATAAAAGAATATAGTATTAAGTGTTAATACTTAGTTAAGTAATTAATAACTACTATAATATTTATATACTTTTTAGATAAAGGTAAGTCTATAATAAAATTAATTAATATATTTTTTAAAGCTTATTTAAGAATTAGAAGCAGTTTAAGTAGGCTATTATACTTTTTTTTAAAAGGCTTTTACTTTACAGTAAGTATAGCAACATAATATGTATTAGCGTACTATATAGAACATGCAGGGCTAGTAGTACTCTCTTTATAGTAGGTTAAAAGTCTTTTCTCTGCCTAAGTGTTCTTTAATAAGCAAGTTGTGTATAATTTAGAGTAGTTTAATTCTTAGTTTATTAAAATTAAAGATTATAAGTTAGTTATAGTAATATAGCTTACTATTTTAGTTTTTATAGTTAGCTAGTGTTACCTTTTTTAACTAACTAGTGCTGTTTTAAAGTAGGTTTAAAGTTTCTTAAATAAATTTATTATTTAAATACTTATTAGTAATAATTTAATTAATTATCTAATCTATTTTATTTAAGTTAAGGTCTAAAAATAGCTTAAGTTAAAGCAGAGTTTAGTGTTAAGCCTTTTACACTTCTTCTTAAGCAAGGATGTCTTAGGATTACATTATAAAAGCATTTAGTTTTCCTTTGTTTTAACTAAAATAATAAGTAATTTTAAAATTAAAATAAAATAAGTATTTAAACTAATAGGCTTATTAGTAGCTAAGTTATTTTATAGTTGTAAAGTACTATAAGTTTTTATAGTTAGATAGAACCTATATTAGATGCGCTGCACTTTCTAGTTTAAGTTGCTATTATTTAAAGTAGTGTACTATAGTAAGCAATTTCTTATTATAGATCTTATAATTACCTTCTACAAGACTTATTCTTTTTAAGAAGTATATAATAGGCTTAATAGTCCTATCTAGCTTAGTCTAAAAAAGAACTTCTGCTACTACATAGTCTAAGGCATTAGCTTTTACAAGTATTAGTAGTTTAAAGTTAAAGTAGTAGAGTATTAAAGCTTTAGTAAAGGCTTTTTTTAGCTAGTTAAAAAACTATTAGTAATTTAAGTTAAAGTTAAATTAAATCTCTTTTTTAGTAAGTGTAATTATAAGGCTTACTTACTATAAAAAGTTGTTAATAAATTATTAGTAAAAGTTAGTAAATTTTATAAAGGCTTAAACATCTTTTACATTTTTTAAGTATTACTAATCTAGCATAGTCTAAACTTTAACAAGGTCTATTTAGATACTATCTATAAAGATTATATATCCTAAATATGTAACTTTTAATTAGTAGAACTTACATTTGTCTATGTTAAGTTGCAGACCTACTTCTTTTATAGCTTTTAGCACTAGGCGTACATGCTATTTATGCTCTAAAAGGCTATTACTATAGATTAGAATATTATTAATATACACAGTGCAAAACACGTCTAGGTAGGGTTAGAGTAAGTTGTTTATAAAATGTTAAAAAGTACTAGGCGCATTAGCTAAGCTAAAGAGTATTACTAGGTACTTAAATAGTTTATATTAGGTCTAAAACACTATTAGCTACTTATTACCCTTTGCTATTTTTAGCTTATTAAAAGCAGTAATAATATTTAACTTTATAAAATACTTTACTTTACTTAGTTAGCTTAAGGTTTTCTATAAAAAAGAAATTAAGTATTAGTTTTTAATAGTAACAGCATTTAGTCCTTAGTAGTTAACATAGAATTAAAGCCTACCTTTAGGTTTCTTTATAAATAGTATAAGTAACACTACTAGTAAGAAGCTAGCTTAAATAAACCTTTTTTTTAAGTTTTTATTAAAGTATTTTTAAAGCACTTTTAATTTGTTTAGTAACATTTTATATAGTAGCCTATAACTAAGTTATTTACTAGGCTTAAGAGTTATCTAGTAATTATACAGATGTTATATTAAAAGCTTATTAGACTTATCTTAGAAAAAGACATATAATAAGTTATAGTAGTCTTAAGAGACTATTATTTTTAAGTTAGTGCGTTTTTAAGAAGCTAAAGCTTAGTTTATATTAGAAATTATAACTGCGTAGATTTTATAATCTAGTTATTAAGCTAAGGTTACAAACAGGGTAGGTCCTATATAGCAGATGTCTATCTACTGTTTAAGTCCTAGTTTGTGTTTAAATTAAGTAGGTAAAGATTTTTTAAAGGCTTTCTTTTTTTTAAGTTTAAGTAGTTGTTAAATTATTTTATATAGCTTATTTTAGTAAAAGGCCTAGCTTATTAGCCTTACTTAAGTAGTTCTTCTCTAGGTTATTAAAGAGTAGGTCTAGAGACCTTTTATATTAAGTGCTACTTAAGTGTTATTTAGGTGTAAGTGTAAGTATATGTTTTAGCATTAAAAAGAGTTAAAGTTTAAGACTTACTTTTAGTAATTAAAGGCAACTTTATGCTAATACAGCTATAGTTGTTTTAGAATTAGGTTATAACATCCTGTGTTTATTACATAGAGCTTAATCTGCTCCTTATAGTGTTAGTAGGTAATTATAATAGTTATAGTACAAGAGATAAAACCTTTTTTAAGTTATTTTTTATTAAATCTAGTTAAGTAAATTATTTAGGTAAGTAGTGTTAATTAAAGATTTAGTTTACGCACTAGTTCTCTATTAATGTAACCTATGCTGTTTACTTTTAAGTTAATAAAAGCTTATATTAAGGCTAATATAGTTTTTTATTATAAATATATAGAAATTGTCTGTACGCAGCAGCAGCGTCGCGGCCTGGATACAAGCGATCGCGCACGAGCAGGATCACGTATCTATGTCACATAATGCTTGTGCGCGAACCTCTGTGCGTGAACATCTAGATATCCCCCTTTTCCTCTATATAAAGAAAAGACAAGAGTAATAGAACTAGAAATATATTACCCTTACTTTACTTACCTTGTACACTATGCACACTGTACACTACTTTTACTCTTACTACTTAAGTGCTTATACTATAAGCAGCTAGCTATTAGAGCCTATTTAACACTAATTAGTAGTTAATTTAATTAACTATAAATTAATAAAAGTAATAATAAAGTACTTATACTTTATAAAGTACTTTATTTTATTACTTATTTTTTAAAAAGAGTAATAGCAAAGTACTTACACTTTATAAAGTACTTTATTTAGTTACTTATTTCTTAAAATAGTAAATTAATCCTTTACATTATACAGTAAGCTCTGCTACTATATAAAGTAAAAAGGAGATAGTGTAAGACGCACACTAAAGCTACTAAAGCTGTATAACCTAGTAGCTAGACAATAGCACATTAATCCTTTACATTATACAGCAAGCTCTGCTACTGTATAAAGTAAAAAGAAGATAGTGTAAGGTGCACACTAAAGCTATTAAAGCTGCATAACTTAGTAGCTAGATAATAGTAGTACCTGCGTAATTTACTAAAAAAGTAATTAACTATACTATTATAATAAAATCTTATTAGTAACTAACAACTTTATATAATAATAAAAAAAATAAAAAATAATTTTTATTATATAAATAACTTATAAAGAACATAAAGATATTAGAGGCAACACTATAAAATAAAACTAGCCTAGAGTACTAGAATAATAAAATTAACATGTTAAAAGCTCTAATAAGCCTATAAACTTAATTATATATAAGTTACATAATTACTAATTTATACATAATAACTTAGAAAGGCGCTACTTTTTTAAGTATATACATAAAAAATTTTAAAAGATAAACACTATAAGACTTCTTAGCACTTAGCTATATGTTTAAAAGAGAGCTTATATAAGTGCTAAAAAATAAAAGAATTACACTATAGCTAAGCACTAAAGGTACCTAAGCCTAAAAGCTATATAATATAGCATAAAAAAAGTAATTGCACTAAAAAGGCTTTATACATAACCTTTATTACTATATAAGGCTCTACATAAAAGCAGACTAAACATAATGCTACTATTAACACTAAACATACTAGTATTACCTGCTTTTACACCTTAGCTAGCACTACACTAATTACTGTACAAATAATACATGCTACCCTACCTAACACCTACTCTACACCCTTAATCATACACACCACCGCCTGCAGTAGTGTATGCACTACTAATACCACCTGCATAATCTATACTACATTACAGCCTGTATAAACTTCTACTCTAGAGAGAAACTGCTAAAGAAAAACTTCTAGTAAATAAAATTATATAATTCTAAAAAGCATAAAAAAAAATAATAACTATATAAGTTAACTATATAATATTTTTATAAATAAAATAAAGATCTTTATTAATTTATATTAATAGCTAAATATTTAGAAAACTTAGTATATAGACATCTTTCTAGATATTCTAGAAAGTTAAGTAAATATATACTATATGCACAACATAAGCTCTAGACATAACTAGAAGCATTTATATAACACCTTAAGTAGTTACTTTAACACTAATGTAAACTATAGCTAGTACTAAATAAACTAGATAATAATAACTTTTACATAATACTAATAAAAAAACTTTAATAAGAGTTTACATAAAGTTTTTAAAATAATAATTAATAAGCTTACACTTATATAAAAGGCACTAAAAATAAAATTTTAAAAAGATGTTTTACTGCATACTACTATTATATAAGCCTATTAAGAATAACTAAAACTAGAATATGCTATGTTTACTATTAAGCCTTTATATAAAGCTTTATTTAGTAACTTATAGGCATTACTTTAAGTTACTATAGACTAAAGGGTAAACTAATACTTCTAGAAACTGCCTAATGTATACTATATAAACTACTAATATAACTCTGCATAATAACAGTCTACATAACAAGAAGAAAGCTTCTCTCTATATAGAAAAAAATAATATAGAAGATCTTTATTTAAGTTTAGGCTATAATCTAGAGATAACTGCATGTAAATAAAGAAGTGCTTTGTCTACTATAAAAAAAAAGTTAGTTATTAAACTACCTTTATAATAACTATATATAAGCAAAGAACTAGTATGTTACCTTATATAAAAATTTTTATAATAAGACTTTATTATATAAAGCTATTACTTTATACATTTAAGACTTTAAAGGTTACCTTAAGAAAAAAAATAATTTACATAATATAAAAAAAATAAAATAGAAAAGTAAGAATACTAAAAAAGCTATTAACTACTTTACCTTTACTACCTATCTACACTATGCAACAAGAGAGGACATCTACAGCATTAAACTTAAAGAATATGCTAAGTAGTTTATCCTTAATAACTAATACTATATAGTATACTAAGGTAAACTATAAGACATAAGCGCAGTAAAAATCTCTACTATTAGCAAGTTCTAACTTAAGGCGTATGTATAAAAGAACCTATATATAAAAATTAATTAAACACCTAGCTAAACAGATATTAGCTTTAAAAGCTAGATACTAAAAGGATTAATTAGTACTGTATAAATCTAGAACTTAATTAGTCTAGTTATATACTATATTCTAAAGACTTTAACACTATTTCTACTATTACTAGTAAATGCTAACTAACTTAGGGCATACTTTAATAATATTTTAAATATTATTATATATAAAGACAAAACTACTATACTTATTATATAAAAATAAAGACACTTTTTTTTTAATATTAGTAAGAAAGAATTTATGTCTTTCTTTACTAAATTAAAACTTTACTACCTCTACTACTAATTTAGACACCCCTGCATAGAGAGACTCTAAAACATGCTAACTAGCGCTAGCTATAACATTAATGCTGTAGTGCTAGAAGAGATTAAAAAGTTCTGCTACTTCTACTAATTATATAACTAGGCTCTATAAAGATTTAAGTTTATAATTAAAAATAACACCTACTTTAACTATAAAGTTATTATTAATGTTGTATAAATTAATAATAAAGATGTTTTATATATTATTAATATAGACATATTATTTTAGGCTGCCACATTTCTAAAATCTATGTCTACATAAAATACCTAGGATGCACTGTGCAAATGCTAGATTAACACCTATTAAAGACCTTTAGACTACATTATGTATAACTTTAGTATAAACTTTACTTTAAAGGATTTTTAAGCTTATGTAAAAATTATAGAAGCTATATATAAGCAGATGCCTATAGAAGCACATTAGGTAGTTAGAAAGGTTAAGCGCACACATACACCTCTCTAATAAGTGTTTAACATTCTAAAGACTAAGCTAGGTAACTGTACAAATAATAAGGCTATTCTGCAGATAGCAGTTAAGGCTCTAAATAACACAGCTAGCCTGTATAGTCTAGTACCTACACTGCTAGTTTTTAGGGCATACCTTAAAATTAACCTAGACTTTCTACTATTACTAGACATTATTACATAAGTAAGCGCTGTATAAAAAGTAATAAAGATACTTTAAAAGAACTATGTAAAAGTAAACATTAATTATATAATTAATACTTATAATAGCTTTATAACATATAAAGTTCTTAACCTCCTCTTTAGCTTAAAGATTATAGCATAAAAAGAGAAAAAAGGCTAGACTAGCCTATATAAAATTAAAAGCATTAAAAAAAAAGACATTATTATTAAAAGAGAAAATAGCCTACTAAAGCTCTAATGTACACAGGTTAAACTGTACTATAAAAAAAAAGAGAAAGATAACTTACTTATAATAGATAACCTAGATAAACTAATCTCTATATAAAAGATTCTTTAAAGAAGAGGAAAAGAAAACAGCCTTATAAAAATGTTATAAAGGCAGAACTAAAGCCTACTATAGACTAAGCCCCTTAGAATAGCAATGCTGCACTAGTGTAAAGAGAAGATATAAATACTAAGAAAAGTAAAAGGTAAAGGAAACCTACATAAAGTCTAGACTAGGTATTTCTAACCTAAAAGAAAAAAAATAATTAGGCCTTATCTATTAAGCTCTATATAAATAGTGTAATTACTATACTTAAAAAACTATTTAAGAAATTAAACTATATAGAGATAGACACCTTAATTACTAATAGCACTTTTAAGGTTATAGTGTATAACTTAATAAGGCATAAAGGTTAGATTTTTAACTTTTACTTTATATAAAAAGTAAAAGGTAAAACAACTTAACTATATAAGAAATCCTGCCTAGTGTTTACTAGCTACTGTAATGAGGTAGGCGCCCCGTCTGCTAAGCCGATACTATACGACTTTCCCCACTGTACCAAAAGGTACGCACGAGAATACTTAAGCTAAGTATTCTCGCATAGTATAATATATATATAGGCAATGCTAGGGTAAGCACTAGCACTAGCGGTTGT
>NW_022985202.1:166668-214825 GCF_010093535.1 Lindgomyces ingoldianus
AGGGTAAGCACTAGCACTAGCGGTTGTCTCTAGCCTAGCCTAAACCTCTATGAGCGAGAGAAGGCCACGTGGTTGACCGTGCCGACCTTGTTACAGCTACTTAGATAAAAAGAAGAGAGAAATTCTTACCTAGTTACTAACTAGCTAAAGAATAAGCTAAAGACTACTTTTAGCTATAAAAGTAAGCTTAAAAGCTATATATAAAACGCATTTTAAACTATATAATATTACATAAGTATACATCTAATTAACAGATAAGCTTATACGCACACTATACACAAAGCTACTAAAGAAGATGTGCTAGAGCTTTCTGCTAAATATAATACTCTAGGTTGTATAACTCTTATATAGAGCTGCTAAATTAGGACTATATTAGTTTAAGACATACTATAACTACTATAAAAAAAAGCTGCACATGCACATCTCTTTATATAACCCCTACCTCTTAATTACTAATAAAAGAGAGCACACCTTTAGTATTACTAGCTTATAGATAGATAACACTTTAAGCATTAACGTACTTCATGGGCGAGTTGCTCACACACCCGAGTCGCTTACTTTTGCCAAGACCCCACTAAACTACCCTTCCTACACTAATGCATTCCCCACAACACCACTTAGACGCGCTAAAAGAACGTTAGATATAGCTTGCGCTCTAAGCTTTTAAATAAGACATAAAACTCTTAAAAAAATGTGCTATAGCTATGTACAAAGTCCTATAAAAGATAATAAATAACTATAGCGCTAGACAACCTTTATAAGCTAATTCTATAGCTAAATCACAGAGGCTAGGCAATAAAAAGGAGTAGGTAATTATTAAGACTATACTTAAGCTATATGCGCGAGGAATTTCCCCTTAGATAGCATTTATAGCTAATATAGCTAATTCTTTGCGCGCTAAGCGTAATCTAGGCTATGTTTACATAAACTAGCCTAGTACGTTTGTAAAGCGTTATTTAGAGCTTAAAGTAAAGTTTTAAGTGTAAGTATAGTTAAAAGATATCTAGCTAATTATAAACCCTGTCTTGCTAAACTTGTACGTGTTATTATTCTAGATGCTATACTTAGCTTTAATATTCTCTACAAGGCTAAAGCTGCCCTAAATTACCCTAGGACTCTTGTAAAGAGCTCTCTTATAGTTGTACTTACGCTTAAATGTTACTTTAAGCTCTAAATAACGCTTTACAAACATACTAGGCTAGTTTATGCAAACATAGCCTAGATTACGCTTAGCGCGCAAAGAATTAGCTATATTAGCCATAAATGCTATCTAAGAGGAAATTCCTCACGCATATAGCTTAAGTATAGTCTTAATAATTACCTGCTTCTTTTTATTACCTAGCCTCTATAATTTAGCTGTAGAATTAGCTTATAAAGGTTGTCTAGCGCTGTAGTTATTTATTGTCTTTTATAAGACTCTACACATAGCTATAGCACATTTCTTTAAGAGTTTTATGTCTTATTTAAAAGCTTAGAGCGTAAGCTGTATCTAACATTCTTTTAGCGCGTCTAAGTAGTGTTGTGGGGAATGCATTGGTGTAGGAAGGGTGGTTTAGTGGGGTCTTGGCAAAAGTGAGCGACTCGGGTGTGTGAGCAACTCGCCCATGAAGTACGTTATAATAAAAAATTTTATATAAAAAGAAGAAAAAAAACTATAGAAAGTAAAGTTCTATATAAAAAGTAAGACTATTCTAGTAGAGAAGTAGCCTATTAAGTTTAATAGTAAAAGAATTAAGCTTACGCACAACATAGTAGTTTTTACTTAAAAGGGATAAGTAAGCTACCTTTATATAATTAACCTAAAGGACAAAAATGCTGCATAATAATATGTTAAGTAATATATAAAAGGGGTATACATTATATCTATATGTTAACTAGAGGCAGTATTTAACCTTTTTATTACTGCATAAACTACAGACTTTTTATATAACAATATTAACACACTTAACGCACAAATCTAATAGCAAATAGATAATAGTAAGCGCAGTCTTACCTTCCTACTATTGCAGCTTAATTATGTAAAGCTGTTTATCTTTATAAATAAATTATTTACTAATAATAAAGACCTTAGCTTATAGCTAGAATTTTTAATTATATTAAGTAATAAGAACTATATAGAGTAAAGTAACTACTTTAAAATACTAGGTAACATTATACACTAGAATTCTACTAAGTGTAAAAGAGTAACTAGAAGTGTCTTTACTAGTAAACTATATAGAATAGTTAAAAAGTTTAATAATGTAATTACTTTTAGTATAACTTTATAGTAAATTATATAAATACTTAAACTACTACTAATTCTAGTAGTAATCTGCACAGATTTAAGGTCTTTATATAATTACCTTATTAAGCTAGGCACTACTAGTAAAAAGTAACTTATAATTAACATTATATTACTCTATAAATTATATAAGAAGAGGGAAATTACTAAAATTAAGTAAATTAATAGTAAAAATAACTTAGTAAATGCATATATAAAAAAAACACTAAACTAGGCTTTTTAATTACTAGTCTTAACTAACTACCTCTTTGTCTAGATAGAAGCATCTATAGACTAGCTAGATTTTATGCGTAAAGATGCCTTAGACTAACTAGACTAATAACACTTTTATATAAGGCCTATTTTTTTATTTTTATTTATTTTTTTTTATATTATACATAATTATCTTTCTTGTTATAAGGATCTGTTACTGCTAGCACTATATAAAAAAAGAAAAGAGCTAGGGGATTATATAGCAAGGCTTAGAAAGTAAAGAATAAAAAAAAGAGCTATTTATATAGCATAACTAGCCTATTCTAACACATAGCATTACTAAGGCAAGTCCTAATAAATAAGGTAAAGTAAAGGCAGAATGTAATTAGATAAACCTACATAGATAAAAGAAAGGTGTCACGGTATCCTCTCTAGATCCCAGACATAACTGTATTAGACGCGTACTAGAGTATTATTAGTGCACGTCTAACACAAATACAACATAACACAGACATAAACTTAAGCATAAACTACCTTAACACTAACTAAACCTAGAACAGGCTTAATTTATACCTAAAGCGCTTAGACTTCTAAGCTAAGTATTTAATTACTAATTTCCTTCTAAACCTTTTTATTTCTTACATAACATCTTGTACCTACTATAATACCTTACATAGTAATTAAACTAGACCTCTGTAAAGCTCTATAACCTTACTTATGTATAATTATAACATTATGTTGTGTTAAAACTTTAGCTAAGAATAGCCTTTAAATCTAATTTAATAAGCTTAGTACTTACATAACTTTAAGCTATTAGAGTAAGCTAAAAAGCCTTTTAAAAAGCACTTACTTTATAAAAAAGCTACTATATTATAAGCTTTAAAGCTTTTTAAAAGGACTTTAAAAAACAGCTTTATGTTATTAAGTAGTCTATTTCTGCCTTAACTTCTGTTATAGTAGTAGGAACTAAGAACTTACTAGCCTTAAAGCTTACTTAAAAGTCTAGAGATAGCTTAACTCTTTTCTACCTAACACTGCCTATAACCTGTAACCTTTCTAACTTAGTAATAAAATCTAACTAACTCCCTAATCCTTTGCTGTTTAATAGAAAATAAAAAGACTTACTTTTCTTTTTACATAAGCTTTAATATAAACTTAAAGAAAATGTAGACTAATTCCTCTCTAAACGCTTCTAGTTACTATATGCCTACTTTTAACTTAACTATAATATAATAGCTTTAATTAACTTACTAATAAATAAAAATATTATTAACCTAGATTAATTTATAGTGTTCTTATAAGTAACTTATAAAGACTTAAATAAAAAGTTAACAGCTCTAAGTTGCCTAAACACTTTATAATAAAAAAAAAAAGCTTTACTTTACACTTTACTAAGTTCTACTAACTTGCATCTAATATAGGCCTAAATAAGATAAGTCTAATTATAGCTTTATATAACTCTCTTTTAACTAAACTATAACGCGCTATAGTAGAAGAACCCCTCTTAAATAACCTTAATGCGTATGTAAACTTAATTGCTACCTATAATAATAACATAAGGTTTCTCCCTATATAAGCCCTAATACGCCTCTAAACTAGCGCAGTTGCAAATAAGAACTTTAATATAATAAAAATTAATTTAAATTATGCTCTAGTTAGTTCTAAAAAGCATAAAGATTATAAAAAAAAAAGTTAATATTTTAAGTGTAGTAAGCATAGTTATATTTTTTAAAACTGCTTTATTTCTCTTTTTTAAGTCTATGTAAGTAGCGCTACTAGTACTTATTAAAGATTTTTACTATTTTAATTTTATTTTTATAAGAGCTTTAACTTATATTTAAGCTCTAATCTTTTTTACTACTCTTAACATAGCCGCAGCTATAGCAGTAGAAGCCTGTAAAAAGGCTTGTCCTAGGGCTAAGTTGCCTTTTAAGACTAATTTAACACTAGATCTTTACTAACTTATAAGCTAAGTTCTCTACTAATAACTAAAAGTACTAAGTTAATATTTTTATATATTTATAATAAGAAACTATATTAGCTTTAATATAAGCTCTTATTAACTTAGAAGCAAATAGCATAAGTTACATTAATAAAAAACTAGCGCGTAAACTAAATCTTTAATTAATACTACTTACTTAAATAATTTACCTAACTAGATTTAATAGAAAACAACATAAAAAAAGTTTTATTTTTTATACTATAACTATTATAATTACTTACTAACACTATAAGGAGCAGATTAAACTCTATGTAATAAACATAAGATGTTATAACTTAATTCTAGAACAACTATAGCTGTATTAGTATAAAGTTGCCTTTAATTACTAAAAGTAAGTTTTATACTTTAACTTTTTTTAATGCTAAGATATATACTTATGCTTACACTTAAACAACACTTAAATAGCACTTAATATAGAAAGTCTCTAGACTTACTTTTTAATAACTTAAAAAAAAACTACCTAAGTAAAGCTAATAAGTGTTACAATCCTTGCTTTGGGAAGCACTCGGGTCTTATGATGTTCCTAGGGGGGAAGTAGGACGGGTAGTAGGGGCCAATCCGGTAGGGTGTACAGTCCTACGTACAGGCTATTAGGCTAATAGAGGGAGGGAGAGTAACTAGATTGTAGTTTACCCTATGTGCAGCAGTAGGGAGGCTAGGGTTAAACAGTCCTGTTAGACAGAGTTAGAGGTATATATAGTGTAAGATATATAAATAGTATTATAACTTTTTAAAAAGCTAAATGCTACTTAGTCTATATAAAAAATAAACTAAATATTAAACACACTTCTTAAAAGTTATTTAATATAGGAACTATATACATGTGTAGAGGACACTAAGGTAAGCTAGATAAGCCTACATAAGCCTACTAAGCAGGGCTTGCTAAGCTCCCTTAAACTTGTAGGATTTACATCCTATCCTTCTATTAGATAACGCATTCTTCTATAATCTTAGGTAGGCGTGCTACCTCTGCGTCCTCTGCTTAGTCTGTAAGCGAGTCCTGCTCTAACTATACTATATTATAGAGCATCCTAGGTAGAGTTACGCTAGTCTAACTGTAGACTGTAACACGCTGCCCCTTCTTCCTAGTAGCGTCCTTGCTGCTCTGCTTACACAACTGTGTTAGTAAGGGCTTATTTATAACATTAGTGCTCTTCTACTAAAAAGCATTTCTAACATTTATCTTTTTTATGCTAAATAGCTTACTAGTCTTATTTATCCTACTATTTTTATATTATTTATTGTTTTAATTCTTTTTACTAAACAAAAATAAGGCCCTATAGCGCTTACTAATTTTTAGAGTTATTTTATATGTTAACTTTATCCTTAGATAAGTGTGTTAAGTGTGTAAAAAAAAATAGTAAATGCAACACTTTTATTTCTAATATTGCGTAGGATTGTTTAGAGAAAGAGAGAGAAACACTTCTTTAAAAAGCAGTTGCTATAAAAGCTTAGAAGTAGGACCTTAATAATAAAATATTACATTAGGTCTAGAAGACTTTAGAGGCAAAGGCTAAAAAGTGTTCTAAGTAGGATTATATCTAAAAATTATTAGATTTATTAAAAGCTTATTATGTAAAGTACTTAGAAAAAAACTTATCTTTCTTAGATAAGATAAAAGCTTTTAAGGCTAAAGTAAAAAGCTATTTCTTTTTTTAACTATTATTAGCTAAGACTTATTTTTAAAGGCTGCTGCTATCTAGTAATAGCGTAGCTGTTTCTTTTAATATAGGTGCCTTATTACCTAGCTAGTTTCTTTTAGACAAGCCTAAAGGTACTTTTATACTAATAGCTGTGCATTTCTTAGATTCTTAGCTAGTTTTTATATGTTTTTACTAGTAAGCTACCTTTTTTATTTTACTAGAAATTTCTTTTAGTTTTTTTAATTACTAATAATATGTTTAACTTTATATTCTACTTCTTTGTCCTTTTATCTTTAAGTAGATAAGAGAACTTCCTTAGGTGCTTTTTCTAGTCTAGAGATGTAGAACTACAGGTGTATCTTTATATGCAGGGGAAGCTTAAGCTTATAGTTGTTCTATTAAGTCTAGAAAACTTTATATAGTTTTATTTTTTTTTTTACTAGTTTCTTAGAAGGTCTAGGTATCTTAAGGTTCTTAGTGTTAAAATACACATAGTCTTTTAGGTAAATTTCTAGTTCTAGTTATTATAATTTGTTTACATACCTTTTTATTATTACTCTGCTAAACCTTACTTCTACAGCTAACTTTTTATATATTTAACATAGGTCTGTTAGCTAATCTATTAATTTTTATAGGTCTATAGGTTAACTTCTGTGCAACATAAAGTATAAGTTATATCTAAAATTAGCTTTATATAGTGTTTTCTTTATTATAGCTAATTTTATGTTATTAATTACTAACTATGCTATTAGAAGCTATTCTAGCTAGTTATTTTAAGTATAAAAAATGTACTTTCTTAAATATTTTTCTATTTCTACATTTGCCTTTTTAGTCTGTCTGTCTGTCTGCAGGTAGTAGGCTGTTAATAGCTTGTGTGCTATGCTAAGGTGCTACATTACTGCTTTCTAGAAACTGCTAGTAAACAGCTTATCTTAGTTAGAGATAATAATCTTAAGGCATTTATATACTAATATTATGTTTTGCTTTAATTTATAAATAAATTTTTTAGCTATTATTATTTTTTCTAAGGGCTAAGTGTATAGATACTTAGTAGTTTTATCTAAAGCTACTATAATTATGTTGCACATCCTGTCTATTCCTAGTTCTTTAGACAGGGGTAATTTTATAATAAAGTCTATTATAATTATTATCTATAGTAGCTTTAGTGCTTTAATTAGTTAAAGATATCTATAGGCCTTATGCCTTCTTAGATTATTTTTATTACAGGTATTACATTCTCTAAGCACTTCTATGTATAGTTACTTTACTTTTAGTATTTGTTATAGTATAGCAGTCCTTAGCTTCTTTTAAAGGGTGCCTATTCTTAGATGCCTAAACATTAAAGATTTATAATATTTTTAAATTAAGTTCTTTTATTCTTACTTACTAGCTATAAGCATGTAGAATTTTTTTATAAGTTAAGGTCTATTATAGACCTATTCTTTATTAGTTTTTTTAAAAAGTGTAAACTTTTTAGTTTTCTTCTTTTTTTTATTAAAGTAGTCTAGTCTTTAGCTAAGAGCGTTAGCCTATTAGTTTTATGCTCTAGGCACATGCTTAATAATATAGTTAAACTGTGCAAGTTTTATTGCCTATTTTATGTGCATTAGTAATAGTTTCTTTACTAATAAGAATGTAATTAAGTTTGCATAGTTAGTTATAATATTAAATAGCTTTACTATTTTATATAGCTTTATAGCTTATATTCTTACAGCATTTAATATTGCTTTTAGCTCTTTATTAGGTATGCTGTAGCCTGCTTTAGGACCTAAGAACTTAGCAGAGTGGTACGCAACTAGGTGCTATTTTCTATCTTCCTGCTTTTAGTATAACGCAGCTCTACTAGCTCTAAGGAATGTGTCTGTGTAGATCTTTGTTTCTAATTATAGGTTATACATTCTTAATACTAGTTTATCTATTATAGCTTATTTTAGTGTTATAAATACTTTATTTATTTTTAAAGTTTAGACAAACTTTGCTATTACCTACTCCTTAGTTATAGTGTTTATTAATAGTATAGTAATTTTTAAGTAGTCCTTAATTATTTGTCTAACATATTCTAATAGTCCTAAGAATCCTTTTACTTCCTTAACTATCTAAAGTTCTAGCTATTTAAGTACCTTTTATACTTTAGCTAGATTAATTTTTATTTCTTCTTTATTAATTATAAATCCTAAGTATTTTGTTTTAGTAATATAGAACTTGTATTTAGAAAGCTGTAGGTAAAGTCTATACTTCTTAAGCTGTTCTAAAACTTTTTATACCTTCTATACATAGTCTTCTAGGGTATCCCTTAAATAGATAAGGATGTTATTTAAATATACTAAAGTAAAGACATCTAGATAAAAGTTAAGAGCTATATTAATAATTTACTAGAACATTACTAGGGCGTTTATTAGGCTAAATAGCATTACTAATAATTTATAAAGCCCCTATAGAGTTTTAAACACTATAAGCTACTTATCTTCTTTTTATATTCTTATTTTATTAAATCTGTTTTATATGTTAAACTTTATAAAGTACTAGGTTCCTCTTAGTTAGTTTATAATATTCTATATAATTAGTAAAAGAAACTAATCTTAGACTATGTTATTATTTAGAGTTTTGTAGTTCTAATAGACTTATATTTTTTCTCTTTTCTTTTTTATAAAGACTACTGCTAAGGCTATAGAACTATAACTTTTTTAGATATAGCCTTATACTAACATCTTATTAACATACTCCTGTAAAGCCTTTTTCTATGCTCTAGTTAAAGAACAGAGCTTATGCGTTTTTAGGTTATAATCTTTTATTAGGTTAATAGCATAGTCTTAAGGCTAGTGCAGTAGTAGTTCTTTAGGGTCTTCTAGTATTTTAAACATGTCTTTATAGTCTTTATATTTAGGCAGAATTTAACTTTTTTTTTAGACTTATATAACACTAATCTATTCTATGTCCTTATCTGCTTTAATTTTCTTATAAGAGACTTTTTTAAGTTCTTCTTTTATTATTTTTATTACTTAAGCTTTTAGTTTTTAGTAAAAGAATTTTAAAAGCTTTTTTTTCTTAGAGTAGTAACTACTACCCTGCTTAGCTTATTTATAGACTAGGCATCTATTATTATAGCATGCTAACTAGGTTATGTGTGCGTGGTTGTTAGGAGTTTTTATAGTTATAGTTCTCTAATTAATTGCAGAATTATAAGTTCTAAGCTAGTTATAGCCTAGAATTATATTATATTTGCTTTTTAGTTTAAGTATGTTTATAGATCTTTAATCTTTTATGCTAGAGGTTTTAAAGTTTTTTTTATAGGTTTCTAGGTTAATCTATCCTCTACTATACTTAATTAATAATGCGTTAGTAAGGGTTACCTTAAATAAGTTCTTTTTTATATAGAATAGTATGCTTTACTTATCTACCTAATTCTTATCTATAGCAGTAAAGGTGCATTTACTATCTATAAGGGCTAATCTAGGCCATCCTTTGTACGTGAAGGTGGTTGTTAGGCTGTGTCCTGCCCCTTACCCTACTGTAATTACTGCAGATATGTTATGTTTAACCTTTTTATTAAAAAGGAGATAGGAATTAATGTTTTATAAGTTATTATTAAATTTATTTTTCTTTTTTTTATAAATTTAATGTTTTTAATTATAGTAGTTAGCTGCTTTACATTTATAATCTTTAACTAGATAATATAATATTAGGTAGTCTTTTTTTCTTACTACTTTTTATTAAAAGTAGTAGAACCTACAGTTTTCTTATTTATTACACTTTATCTATAGTTCTTGCTTATAAGGGGGAGCTGTCTAATAAGTGTAATAATTTATAGTTTTGTAGGCTAAGGCTGTTCCTTACTATAGGCAACTGTTGTAGTTCTTTTTCTATGTAGGCTACTATCCTGCTTAATGTTTGTTATTCTAGTGTTTAACGCAGTATTATTATGTACACTAGTACTAGGGGTATAGACAATTATTAGGTCTATATAACATGTTAAGGGGACTTTTCTAAGTCTACTAAGGGTATTCTTTTGTTTATACTAGCTGTACAGGGTGCTCTTTCTATTAGCACTTACTTGTGCTATAAGTGCTGCTTCTGCAGAGAACACATTATTTATAATTTTGTTGTACTGCAAGAGCTTTTCTAGAGATTACTAGGCTTAGAAGCAGTGTCTTAGGTTTTTTAGGCGCTAGTTATAGTACCTTAAACCTAGCAGGTTTGCTTAACTATTTTAGCTTTTAATCTCTAATTTTAGTAAAAAATTACTATTACTTTTTTTTATTTATAATATTATATTTAACTTTAGCTATCTTTTATATAATGTTAAATGTTAAGTAGTTATTACTAATGTTTATTTAGTAAAGCAAGACTATGCAGTTACTTAGGTAGTTATGTAGTAACCTGCACTTCTAGCACTTATATTTCTAAAACTGTTAAGAAAGCTCTCTTACTAAAGTACTAAAAGTCTAGTCTTAAAAAGAGAACTATTTTTCTTTTTTTTAGACATTTATAATGTATCTTTAGATTTAAGTCTTTTCTTTATATTTTTTAAGAATTACAAGGTTCTGTAACACTATATTAAAGCTACTAAAATTTTAAATAACTACCTTTTAATATGCTTTAGGGCAGTTGTTTAAAGAGTAGTTTTCTCTGCATTACTAGTAAAGTTTATTATTTAGTCTTTCTTATATTTCCTTATCTATAAGGCTATATTTAGCAGTAATAGCTTTTATTATTATAGTAGTATTTTTATTCTTCCTCTTCTAAAAGTTTAAGTAATTTTAGTAGAAATGTCCTACTTTTTTATAGTTTAGGCAGGCCTTATTCTCTAGCTACTTTTATTATTCCTTTATTAAAGGCAGCCTATTGCGTCCTAGAACTTAGCTCTTCTTAGAGAGAGAGCTCTATGTATGCTTTACATAACTAAGGTTTATTAGCTTTTTATTATATTATAAAAGCTTCTTTTTCCTAGAGATAAATTCTAGTTTTTAAAAAGTTCTTTTTAATTTCTTTTCTTTTTTACATTTTTTGTAATAATTATTATAGGTTGTAGCTTTTTTAATATAGTCTTTAAAAGTAGTTAGTTAGTCTATGTATATAAACTTATCTTTTACTTTTTTATTTAGTCTATTATAAAACATGCAGCATAGGGCTTTCTAGTTGTTCTATCTGTAGATGGCTATTTGCTCCCTAAAACGCGCTGCATAGTTCTAGACTAGTCTGCTGCCTTGTCTTATATTATCTAGTTAGTTAGCTGCAATTCTTTTTTTATCTAAGGTCTTATAAATAGCTAATAGAGCTACTTTAAAATTTTTAATACTACTAAATACTTTCTTTATTTTAAAATTAAGTAGGGCGCTGTTAGCTCTAAAGTCTATCTAGTTATTAGTGTAAAGTTAGAACTAAATTATAAGAGGGCCTTTTAAGTGTAGGCCTATCTAAGAGATTATTTTTGTGTTAGTCTAAAATGCTTTTTTATTATACTGCATGTAAAGGTGGCATTAAGTAAAGAATAGTTAAAAGTTTTTTAAAGATCCTTTAAAAAGCTTTAAAGAAGCTAGTTATAAAGCCTTTTTAGCTATAACACTTACTTTATTTATTAAAATATTTTAAACTTTTACTAGTTTTACTTATAATTTATGTATTTAGTAGGCTTAAGTAGTAGCTTTATAAAAGTTAATAAAAGGCAGAGGGTTTTATAAATTTATAGTTTTTTCTTTATAAAAGTTAGCTATTTTCTGCTTAAGTTTTAATAATTTACTAACCTTATTACTAATTTGCTAGAGTTCTTTAATGTTGTCCTAGATAAAGTTAATCTGTTCTGCTAAGACAGCTTTACTTTAGGTAGGAACTTTTATAGATCTAGATAGCACAGCGTAGGCTATGTTAGAATTTAAATTATGTTAAAAGGTTACTATACTTTTTAAAAAAGTAGTATTTAATGTTATAATTTTTACTTTAAAAAGCACTTAAGTCTTATAATGTTCCTAAAGGGGAAGTAGGATAAGTAGTAGAGGCTAATCTAGTAGAGTGTACAGTCCTACGTACAGGCTATTAGGCTAATAGAGGGAGGGAGAGTAACTAGATTATAGTTTGCCCTATATGCAGTAGTAAAGAGGCTAGGGTTAAACAGTCCTATTAGACAGAGTTAGAGGTATATATAGTATAAGATATATAAATAGTATTACAACTTTTTAAAAAGCTAAATGCTACTTAGTTTATATAAAGAATAAACTAAATGTTAAACACACCTTTTAAAGGTTGTTTAATATAGGAACTATATACATGTGTAGGGGACACTAAGGTAAGCTAAATAAGCCTATATAAGCCTGCTAAGCAGGGCTTGCTAAGCTCCCTTAGACTTGTGGGATTCGCGTCCTATTCTCCTATTAGACAACGCATTCTTCCATGATCTCGGGTAGGCGTGCTACCTCCGCGTCCTCCGCTTGGTCTGTAAGCGAGTCCCGCTCCAACCGTACCATATTGTGGAGCATCCTGGGTGGAGTTACGCTGGTCCAACCGTAGACCGTAACAATAAGCTAGGCCTTTTACTAAAATAGGCTATATAAAATAATTT
The DNA here is from genome assembly GCF_010093535.1 of Lindgomyces ingoldianus. Lineage (NCBI taxonomy): Eukaryota > Fungi > Ascomycota > Dothideomycetes > Pleosporales > Lindgomycetaceae > Lindgomyces > Lindgomyces ingoldianus. Next base: position 179,340 of record NW_022985202.1, read on the forward strand.
AATAACTACTTAAACTTAAAGAAGAGAAAGCCTTTAAAAAACTTTTACCTACTTAATTTAGACATAAACTAGGACTTAAATAGCAGATAAACATCTGCTATATAAGACCTACCCTATTTATAACCTTAGCTTAATAACTAGATTATAAAATCTATATAGTTATAATTTCTAATATAGACTAAGCTTTAGCTTCTTAAAAATATACTAACTTAAGGATAATAGTTTTTTAAGACTACTATAACTTGTTATATATTTTTTTTTAAAATAAGTTTAATAAGCTTTTAATATAATGTCTATATAATTACTAGATAACCCTTAAGCCTAGTAAACAACCTAGTTATAAGCTACTATATAAAATGTTGCTAAATAAATTAAAAGTGCTTTAAAAATACTTTAATAAAAACTTAAAAAAAAAGTTTATTTAAGCTAGCTTCTTACTAGTAGTGTTACTTATACTATTTATAAAGAAACCTAAAAGTAAGCTTTAATTCTATATTAACTACTAAGAACTAAACACTATTACTATTAAAAACTAATACTTAATTTTTTTTTATAAGAAACCTTAAGCTAACTAAGTAAAGTAAAGTATTTTATAAAGTTAGATATTATTACTACCTTTAATAAGCTAAGAATAGTAAAAGGTAATAAATAGCTAACAGCGTTTTAGACCTAATATAGACTATTTAAGTACCTAGTAATGCCCTTTAGCTTAGCTAATGCGCCTAGTACTTTTTAACATTTTGTAAATAACTTGCTTTAACCTTACCTAGATATGTTCTGCACTATGTATATTAACAATATTTTAATCTACAGCAATAGCCTTTTAGAGCATAAACAGCATGTACGCCTAGTGCTAAAGGCTATAGAAGAAGTAGGTCTACAACTTAACATAGATAAATATAAGTTTTACTAATTAAAAGTTACATATTTAGGATATATAATCTTTATAGATAGCATTTAAATAAACCCTGTTAAGGTTTAGACTATGCTAGATTAGTAATACTTAAAAAATGTAAAGAATATTTAAGCTTTTATAAGATTTACTAACTTTTACTAATAATTTATTAACAACTTTTTATAGCTAGTAAGCTTTATAATTACACTTACTAAGAAAAAAGTTTAATTTAACTTTAACTTAAATTACTAATAGTCTTTTAACTAGCTAAAAAAAGCCTTTACTAAAGCTTTAATACTTTACTACTTTAACTTTAAACTACTAATACTTGTAGAAGCTAATGCCTTAGACTACATAGTAGCAGAAGTTCTCTCTTAGACTAAGCTAGATAGGACTATTAGGCCTATTACATACTTCTTAAAAAAAATAAGTCCTACAGAAGGTAATTATAAGATTTATAATAAGAAATTACTTGCTATAGTACACTGCTTTAAATAATAGTAACCTAAACTAGAAAGTGCAGCGCATCTAATACAGGTTCTATCTAACTATAAGAACTTGCAGTACTTTGCAACTATAAAACAACTTAGCTACTAATAAGCCTATTAGTTTAAATACTTATCTTATTTTAATTTTAAAATTACTTATTATCTTAGTTAAAACAGAGGGAAACTAGATGCTTTTATAAGGCAATCCTAAAACATCCCTACTTAAAAAGAAGTGTAAAAAGCTTAACACTAAACTTTACTTTAACCTAAGCTATTTTTAGACCTTAACTTAAATAAAATAGATTAAATTATTAATTAAATTATTACTAATAAGTATTTAAATAATAAATTTATTTAAAAAACCTTAGACCTGCTTTAAAACAGCGCTAGTTAGTTAAAAAAAAGTAATACTAGCTAACTATAAAAACTAAAATAGTAAGCTGTATTACTATAACTAACTTATAATCCCTAATTCTAATAAACTAAGAATTAAACTACTCTAAATTATACACAACTTGCCTGTTAAAGAACACCTAGGCAGAGAAAAGACTTTTAACCTACTACAAAGAGAGTACTACTAGCCCCGCATGTTCTATACTGTACGCTAATATGTATTATGTTGCTATACTTACTATAAAGTAAAGGCCTTTTAAGAAAGGTATAATAGCCTGCTTAAACTACTTCTAATTCTTAAACAAGCTTAAAAAGATATATTAATTAATTTTATTATAAACTTACTTTTATTTAAAGAGTATATAAATATTATAGTAGTTGTTAATTACTTAACTAAGTATTAACACCTAATACTATGTTTCTCTATAACTGCCTCTAATATAGCCTAGTTATTCTACTAATACATATAGGTTTACTATAGCCTGCCTAACATAATTATATTAGACAGAGGTACACAGTTTGTCTTAGCCTTCTAGGACAAACTCTATAAATAGCTCTAAATTATCCTCTATCTATCTATAGCTTTTTACCTAGAGACTAACAGCTAGACTAAGAATGTAAACACTATAATAAAATAAGTTTTATAAGTGTACACAAACTACTAGTAAAATAACTAGGTAAAATAGTTAGCTATAGCATAGTTTAAAGCTAATAACATAACATCTAAATTAATATAAGTATCTCTATTCTTAGTAAACTATAAATACTACTTTTAAATAAGATTTAAACTACTTATAAATACCTTTTAACTAACTTATTAATCTATATAAGTAATAAATGTAAATAAACTTATTAACAAAATTTAAAATATATTTAAATATGTTTATAAAAAGCTTACATAAGCTTAAGCTTTTTAATAAAAGTACATAAACTAATCTTAAACTCTTACTCTTATATATGCAGCTAGCAAGAAGGTCTAGCTAGACACTAGAAATATTTAAATAAACTAATAATTAAAGAAACTTAATTAAAAAAACTTTAGCCTCTTTATAGTAGCCTATATAGTCTTATTACACGCTTACTAATTAATCCTACCTAACAGCATAAAGATACACTCTGTGTTCTATGTATTATTGCTGCGCTAAGCAGCTTCTAAATCTAACTATTTACTTAGACAGCTAAACCTACTACCTAAACCTATTATTATAAATAATAAACTAAAATATGTTATAGAAAATGTTAAATAGATTTAGTTTAATAAAAAGAAACATATCTATAAATACTTTATAAAATAGACTAGATATAATAAATTATTATAAGAACCTGCAGAAGCTTTATAAGAGAACTTTATAGTAACCTAATTCTACGCCTAATACCTATCTAAACTAAACCTATACCCTAATAAAGACAACCTAATGCTAAAACTACTAATGTAAAGGATTCCCTTCTTAATAAGAGGGGGGGTACTGTTACAGTATCCTCCCTAGATCCTAGACATAACTATATTAGACATGTACTAGAGTATTATTAGTGCACGTCTAACATAAATATAACACAACATAGACATAAACTTAAGTATAAACTGCCTTAACACTAACTAAACTTAGAACAGGCTTAATTTATACCTAAAGTGCTTAAACTTTTAAGCTAAGTATTTAATTACTAATTTTCTTTTAAACCTTTCTATTCCTTACACAACGTCTTGTACCTACTATAATACCTTACGTAGTAATTAAACTAGACCTCTGTAAAGCTTTATAACCTTACTTGTGCATAATTGTAACACTGCTAGAGTACCTAATACATTAAGCATCTTATTTTTAAGATCTTGCTATGTTAGTAACTATAATAAGTTAATAAGCTTTAAATAAGTGTAGTGTGTCTTTTATAGTAATTATAGTGTCTTATTAATGTATTGTAGGCTAAAAGAGATCTTCTGTAATTCTTAAGCAAAGCTTAATAGACTCTTTTAATAATAGTTTTTATTATCCCTACACTACTAGTTGTAGTCTGCCCTGTTCTTCTTTTTATATTAGTGCAGCAGTTTAGAACGCAGTAGGTTTACTTAGTCTTAGGTAAGTTTTAGTATAATAACATTTAATACCTTAGTTAGCAACTTATTAAGCGCATCTATATTACTTGCCTTAAATTAATAATAGATTTCTATTATTTTAGCTAGTTCTTACGCTTCCTGCTGCTCTTGCAGCTAGGCGCGGGCTTCTGCTAAAGCCTAATTCGCAGGGGTGGACTGTGCGTTGCTTAGTCCTACACTGGCCCTTCTAACCTCTTTTAGGCCCTAAACGCCTTCTAGATAGCTTAACAAGCCTAATCTATAAAGAATTCTATTATCCCTTTTACTTATCTCTTGCTCTATTCCTACCTGTGTTAGTGTTAACTCTAGTTAAGTATTACTAGGAGTAGTAGTCTTAGCTAGCTTCTTAAGTAGTCTTTAAGCGCTAGTTACATCTAATTCTCTCCTAGCGTTTTGCTTTAACACTATTACGTAAGAATGTTGCCCTTAAGCAGTATGCTAGCTTGTAAAGCAATTTAAATATAAAGATAGGATAGTAAGTAGCATAGATAGCACTAAGAGCAAGCTTTTAGAGAAAGATAGAAGTGTATTGTAAGAGAGACAAATCACTGCTAAGCTTCGCTTGTTAGGATTCATGCTTATATACAAAGCACAGGTCATACAACCTCCAAACAGGTCAGGTGAGGCCATACTGGCCCGTTCTGGGACATCCGGCCTTACAGCTAAGCACTAAAGGTACCTAAGCCTAGAAGCTGTATAATATAGCATAAAAAAAAGTAATTATACTAAAAAAGCTTTATACATAACCTCTATTACTATATAAGGCTCTACACAAAAGCAGACTAAACATAATGCTGCTATTAACACTAAATGTACTAGCATTACCTGCTCTTACACCTTAGCTAGCACTACACTAATTACTATACAAACAATACATGCCACCCTACCTAACGCCTGCTCCACACCCTTAATTGTACACACCACCGCCTGCAGTAGTGTACGCACCACTAATACTACCTGCACAATCTATACTACATTATAACCTATATAAACTTCTACTTTAAAGGAAAACTACTAAAGAAAAACTTCTAGTAAATAAAATTATATAATTTTAAAAAGTATAAAAAAAAATAATAACTATATAAGTTAACTATATAACATTTTTATAAATAAAATAAAAATTTTTATTAATTTATGTTAATAGCTAGATATCTAGAAAACTTAGTACATAAACATCTTTCTAGATATCTTAAAAGGTTATGTAAATATGTACTATATACATAACATAGGCTTTAGATATAACTAGAAGCATTTATATAACACTTTAAGTAGTTACTTTAATACTAATGTAAACTATAGCTAGTACTAGACAGACTAGATAATAATAACTTTTATATAATACTAATAAAAAAACTTTAATAAAAGTTTATATAAAGTTTTTAAAATAATAATTAATAAGCTTATACTTATATAAAAGGCACTAAAAACAGAATTTTAAAAAGATGTTCTACTACACACTACTGTTATATAAGCTTGTTAAGGATAACTAGAACTAGAATATGCTATATTTACTATTAAGCTCTTATGTAAAGCCTTATTTAGTAACTTATAGGCATTACTCTAAGTTACTATAAACTAAAGAGTAAACTAATACCTCTAAAAACTACCTAATGCATACTACATAGACTGCTAATATAACTTTGCATAATAAAAAAAAACTTCTCTCTATGTAAAAAAGAATAATATAAAAGATTTTTATTTAGGTTTAGGCTATAATTTAGAGACAACTATATATAAATAAAGAAGTGCTTTATCTACTATAAAAAAGAATGTTAGTTATTAAACTACTTTTACAATAACTGTACATAAGCAAAGAACTACTACATTGCCTTTGTCACAATTGTGCACGAGTAAGGTTATAGAGCTTCACAGAGGTCTAGTTTAATTACTACGTGAGGTATTATAGTAGGTATAAGACGTTATGTAAGGAATAAAAAGGTTTAGAAAAAAATTAGTAATTAAATACTTAGCTTAAAAGTCTAAGCGCTTTAAGTATAAATTAAGCCTATTTTAAGTTTAGTTAGTGTTAAGGTAGTTTATACTTAAGTTTATGTCTATGTTATGTTATATTTATGTTAGATGTGCACTAATAATACTCTAGTACACGTCTAATATAGTTATGTCTAGAATCTAGGGAGGATACTATAACAGTACCTCCCCCCTTATTAAGAAGGGAATTCTTTATATTAGTAGTTCTAGCATTAAGTTGTTTTTATTAGAGTATAAGTTTAGTTTAAATAAGTATTAGGCATAGAATTAAGTTACTGCAAAGTTCTCTTATAAGGCTTCTATAGGTTTCTATAACAGTTTGTTATATCTAGTTTATTTTATAAAGTATTTATAAATATATTTTTTTTTATTAAACTAAATTTATTTAACATTTTTTATAATATATTCTAGTTTATTATTTATAATAATAAGGTTAAGTAGTAAGTTTAGCTATTTAGGTAGATAGTTAGATTTAGAGGCTGCTTAGCGCAGTAATAATACATAAAACACAGGGTGTATCTTTATGCTGTTAGGTAGAATTAATTAGTAAGTGTGTAATAAGACTATATAAGCTACTATAAAGGGGCTAAGGTTTTTCTAATTAAGTTTCTTTAATTATTAGTTTATTTAGATATTTCTAGTGTCTAGCTAGACCTTCTTACTAGCTGCATATGTAAGGGTAAAAGTTTAGAATTAGTTTATGTACTCTTATTAAAGAGCTTAAGCTTATGTAAGCTTTTTATAAACATATTTAAATATATTTTAAATTTTATTAATAAGTTTATTTACATTTATTACTTATATAAATTAATAAGTTAGTTAAAAGGTATTTAAAAGTAGTTTAAATTTTATTTAAAAGTAGTATCTATAGTTTACTAAAAATAAGAATACTTATGTTAATTTAAATATTATGTTATTAGCTTTAAACTATGCTGTAGCTAACTATTTTACCTAGTTATTTTACTAGTAGTTTATGTACATTTATAGAACTTATTTTATTATAGTGTTTATGTTCTTAGTCTAGCTATTAGTCTCTAGGTAAAAAGCTGTAGATAAATAAGAGATAATTTAAAGCTATTTATAGAGTTTATTCTAGAAGGCTAAAACAAACTATGTACCTCTATCTAATATAATTATGTTAGGCAGGCTATAGTAAACTTATACATATTAGTAGAATAACTAGGCTATATTAAGGGCAGTTATAAAGGAACATAGTATTAAGTATTAATACTTAGTTAAGTAATTAATAACTACTATAATATTTATATACCCTTTAGATAAAAGTAAGTTTATAATAAAATTAATTAATATATCTTTCTAAGCTTATTTAAAGATTAGAAGTAGTTTAAGTAGGCTATTATACTTTTTTTAAAAGGCTTTTACTTTACAGCAAGTATAGCAACATAATATGTATTAGCATATAGTATAGAACATGCAGGGCTAGTAGTACTCTCTCTGTAGTAGGTTAAGAGTCTTTCCTCTGCCTAGGTGTTCTCTAATAGGCAAGTTATGTATAATTTAGAGTAGTTTAATTCTTAGTTTATTAAAATTAGAAATTATAAGTTAGTTATAGTAATATAGCTTACTATTTTAGTTTTTATAGTTAGCTAGTGTTACTTTTTTTAACTAACTAGCGCTGTTTTAGAGTAAGTCTAAAGTTTTTTAAATAAATTTATTATTTAAATACTTATTAGTAATAATTTAATTAATTATCTAATTTATTTTATTTAAGTTAAGGTCTAAAAATAGCTTAAGTTAAAGTAGAGTTTAGTGTTAAGCTTTTTACACTTTTTTTTAAGTAAAAATATTTTAAAATTACTTTATAAAAGCATCTAGTTTTTTTCTATCTTAACTAAGATAATAAGTAATCTTAAAATTAAAATAAGATAAGTATTTAAACTAATAAGCTTATTAGTAGCTAAGTTATTTTATAGTTGTAAAGTACTATAAGTTCTTATAGTTAGATAGAACCTATATTAGATGCGCTGCACCTTCTAGTTTAGGTTGCTATTATTTAAAGTAGTGTACTATAGTAAGTAATTTCTTATTATAGATCTTATAATTACTTTTTATAGAACTTATTCTTTTTAAGAAGTATATAATAGGCTTAATAGTCCTGTCTAGCTTAGTCTAGAAGAGAACTCTTGCTACTATGTAGTCTAAGGCATTAGCTTTTATAAGTATTAGTAGTTTAAAGTTAAAGTAGTAAAGTATTAGGGCTTTAGTAAAAGCTTTCTTTAGCTAGTTAAAGAACTATTAGTAATTTAAGTTAAAGTTAAATTAAATTTTTTTTTTAGTAAGTGTAATTATAAAGCTTACTTACTATAAAAAGTTATTAATAAATTATTAGTAAAAGTTAGTAAATTTTATAAAAGCTTAAACATTTTTTATATTCTTTAGGTATTACTAATCTAGCATAGTTTAAACCTTAACAGGGTCTATTTAAATGCTATTTATAGAGATTACATATTCTAAATACATAACCTTTAATTAGTAAAACTTACATTTGTCTATATTAAGTTGTAGACCTGCTTCTTCTATAGCCTTTAGCACTAGGCGTACATGCTGTTTATGCTCTAAAAGGCTATTACTATAGATTAGAATATTATTAATATATGCAGTACAGAACATGTCTAGGTAGGGTTAAAGTAAGTTGTTTATAAAATGTTAAAAAGTACTAGGCGTGTTAGCTAAGCTAAAGAGCATTACTAAGTACTTAAATAGTTTATATTAGGTCTAAAACACTGTTAGCTACTTATTACCCTTTACTATTTTTAGCTTATTAAAGGCAGTAATAATATCTACCTTTATAAAATACTTTACTTTACTTAGTTAGCTTAGAGTTTTCTATAAAAAAAGAATTAAGTATTAGTTTTTAATAATAATAGTGTTTAGTCTTTAGTAGTTAATATAAAATTAAAGCCTACTTTTAAGTTTTTTTATAAATAGTATAAGTAACACTACTAGTAAGAAGCTAGCTTAAATAAACTTTTTTTTAAGTTTTTATTAAAGTATTTTTAAAGCACTTTTAATTTATTTAGTAACATTCTATATAGTAGCCTATAACTAGGTTATTTACTAGGCTTAAGAGTTATCTAGTAATTATATAAATGTTATATTAAAAGCTTATTAGACTTGTTTTAAAAAAATATATATAATAAGTTATAGTAGTTTTAAGAGACTATTATTTTTAAGTTAGTGCGTTTTTAGAGAGCTAGAGCTTAGTCTATATTAAAAATTATAACTGCGTAGATTTTATAATCTAGTTATTAAGCTAGGGTTATAAATAGAGCAGGTCTTATATAGCAGATGTCTATCTGTTGTTTAAGTCCTAGTTTATGTCTAAATTAAGTAAGTAAAGCTTTTTTAAAAGCTTTTTTTTTTTTAAGTTTAAGTAGTTATTAAATTATTTTACATAGCCTATCTTAGTAAAAGGCCTAGCTTATTAGCCTTACTTAGGTAGTTTTTTTCTAGGTTATTAAAAAGTAGGTTTAAAGACCTTTTATATTAAGTGCTACTTAGGTGTTGTTTAGGTGTAAGTATAAGCATATATTTTAGCATTAGAAAGAGTTAAAGTTTAAAACTTACTCTTAGTAATTAAAGGTAACCTTATGCTAATACAGCTATAGTTGTTCTAAGATTAGGTTATAACATCTTATGTTTATTACATAAAGCTTAATCTGCTTCTTATAGTGTTAGTAGGTAATTATAATAGTTATAGTATAGAAGATAGAACCTTTTTTAAGTTATTTTTTATTAAATCTAGTTAGGTAAATTATTTAGGTAAGCAGTATTAATTAAAGATTTAGTTTACGCGCTAGTTTTTTATTAATGTAACCTATGCTATTTACTTCTAAGTTAATAAAAGCTTGTATTAAAGCTAATACAGTTTTTTATTATAAATATATAAAAATATTAACTTAGTACTTCTAGTTATTAGTAGGGGACTTAGCCTATAAGTGTCACAATTGTGCACAAGTAAGGTTATAGAGCTTTACAGAGGTCTAGTTTAATTACTACGTGAGGTATCATAGTAGGTACAAGACGTTGTGTAAGGAATAGAAAAGTTTAAAAGAAAATTAGTAATTAAATACTTAGCTTAAAAGTCTAAGCGCTTTAAGTATAAATTAAGCCTATTCTAAGTTTAGTTAGTGTTAAAGCAGTTTATACTTAAGTTTATGTCTATGTTATGTTATATTTATATTAGACGTGCACTAATAATACTTTAGTACACGTCTAATATAGTTATATCTAGAATCTAGGGAGGATACTGTAATAGTACCCCCTTTCTTTTTAGAAAGGGAATCTTTTACATTAGTAGTTCTAGCATTAAGTTGTTTTTATTAGGGTACAGGTTTAGTTTAGATAGGTATTAGGCGTAAAATTAAGTTACTGTAGAGTTTTTTTACAAGGCTTCTATAGGTTCCTATAACAGTTTGTTGTATCTAGTTTATTTTATAAAGTATTTATAAATATGTTTTTTTTATTAAACTAGATCTATTTAACATTTTCTATAACATATTCTAGTTTATTATTTATAATAATAGGTTTAGGTAGTAGGTTTAGCTGTTTAAGTAGATAGTTAGATTCAAAAGCTGCTTAGCGCAGCAACAATATGTAGAACACAGGGTGTATCTTTATGCTGTTAGGTAGGATTAATTAGTAAGTGTGTAATAAGACTATATAAGCTACTATAAAGGGGCTAAGGTTCTTTTAATTAAGTTTTTTTAATTATTAGTTTATTTAGATATTTTTAGCGTCTAGCTAGACCTTCTTGCTAGCTGCATACATAAGGGCAAGAGTTTAGAATTAGTTTATGTACTCTTATTAAAAAGCTTAAGCTTATGTAAGCTTTTTATAAATGTATTTAGATATATTTTAAATTTTATTAATAAGTCTATTTATATCTGTTATTTATATAAATTAATAAGTTAGTTAAGGGGTATTTAAAAGTAGTTTAAATTCTATTTAAAAGTAGTATTTATAGTTTACTAAAAATAAAGATACTTATGTTAATTTAGATGTTATGTTATTAGCTTTAAACTATGCTATAGCTAACTATTTTACCTAGTTATTCTACTAGTAGTTTATATACACTTATAAAACTTATTTTATTATAGTGTTTATATTCTTAGTCTAGCTATTAGTCTCTAGGTAAAAAGCTGTAGATAGATAAAGAACAACTTAAAGCTGTTTATAGAGTTTGTCCTAAAAGGCTAAGACAAACTGCGTACCTCTGTCTAATATAATTATGTTAGGTAGGCTATAGTAAACTTATATATATTAGTAGAATAACTAGGCTATATTAGGGGCAGTTATAGAAGAACATAGTATTAGGTGTTAATACTTAGTTAAGTAATTAATAACTACTATAATATTTATATACCTTTTAGATAAGAGTAGGTTTATAATAAAATTAATTAATATATCTTTTTAAGCTTATTTAAGAATTAGAAGTAGTTTAAGTAAGCTATTATACCTTTTTTAAGAGGCTTTTGCTTCACAGCAAGTATAGTAACATAATACATATTAGCGTACTGTATAGAACATGCAGGGCTAGTAGTACTCTCTCTATAGTAGGTTAAGAGTCTTTTCTCTGCCTAGGTGTCCTTTAATAAGTAAGTTATGTATAATTTAAAGTAGTTTAATTTTTAGTTTGTTAGAATTAGAAATTATAAGTTAGTTATAGTAATATAGCTTACTATTTTAGTTTTTATAGTTAGCTAGTGTTACCTTCTTTAACTAACTAGCCCTAATTTAAAGCAGGTTTAAAGTTTCTTAGATAAATTTATTATTTAGATACTTATTAGTAATAATTTAATTAATTATTTAATTTATTTTATTTAGGTTAAAGTCTAAAAATAGCTTAAGTTAAAGTAAAGTTTAGTATTAAGCTTTTTACACTTTTTTCTAAGTAAAGATATTTTAGGATTGCCTTATAAAGGCATCTAGTTTCCCTCTGTTTTAACTAAGATAATAAGTAATCTTAAAATTAAAATAAAACAAGTATTTAGACTAATAGACTTGTTAGTAGCTAAGTTATTTTATAGTTGCAAAGTACTATAAGTTCTTATAGTTAAATAGGACTTATATTAGATGCGCTGCACTTTTTAGTTTAGGTTGCTATTATTTAAAGTAGTGTACTATAGTAAGTAATTTTTTATTATAGATTTTATAATTACTTTCTATAAGACTTATTCTTTTTAAGAAGTATATAATAGGCCTAATAGTTCTATCTAGCTTAGTCTAGGAGAGAACTTCTGCTACTATGTAGTCTAAGGCATTAGCTTCTACAAGTATTAGTAGTTTAAAGTTAAAGTAGTAAAGTATTAGGGCTTTAGTAAAGGCTTTCTTTAGCTAGTTAAAAGACTATTAGTAATTTAAGTTAAAGTTAAATTAAATCTTTTTCTTAGTAAGTGTAATTATAAGGCTTACTTACTATAAAAAGTTATTAATAAATTATTAGTAAAAGTTAGTAAATTTTATAAAAGCTTAAACATTTTTTACATTCTTTAAGTATTACTAATCTAGCATAGTCTAAACCTTAACAAGGTTTATTTAGATGCTATCTATAAAGATTATATATTCTAAATATGTAACCTTTAATTAGTAGAACTTACATTTGTCTATGTTAAGTTATAGACCTACTTCTTCTATAGCTTTTAGCACTAGGCGTACATACTATTTATGCTTTAAAAGGCTATTGCTGTAGATTAAAATATTATTAATATACATAGTATAGAACATATCTAGGTAGGGTTAGAGCAAGTTGTTTATAAAATGTTAAAAAGTACTAAGCATGTTAGCTAAGCTAAAGGGCATTACTAGGTACTTAAATAGTCTATATTAGGTCTAAAATACTATTAGCTACTTATTACCCTTTACTATCTTTAGCTTATTAAAGGCAGTAATAATATTTAACTTTATAAAATACTTTACTTACTTAGTTAGCTTAGAGTTTCTTATAAAAAAGAAATTAAGTATTAGTTTTTAATAGTAATAGTATTTAGTTTTTAGTAGTTAACATAGAATTAAAGCTTACCTCTAAGTTTTTTTATAAATAGTATAAGTAATGCTACTAGTAAGAAGCTAGCTTAAATAAACCTTTTTTTAAGTTCTTATTAAAGTATTTTTAAAGCACTTTTAATTTATTTAGTAACATTCTATATAGTAGCCTATAACTAGGTTGTTTACTAGGCTTAAAAGTTATCTAATAATTATATAAACATTATATTAAAAGCTTATTAGACTTGTTTTAAAAAAAAACATGTAACAAGTTGTAGTAGTCTTAAAGAACTATTATCTTTAAGTTAGTATGTTTTTAAGGAGCTAAAGCTTAGTCTATATTAGAAATTATAACTATGTAGATTTTATAATCTAGTTATTAAGCTAGGGTTATAAATAGAGCAGGTTCTATGTAGCAGATGTCTATTTACTATTTAAGTCCTAGTTTATGTCTAAATTAGGTAAGTAAAAATTTTTTAAAAGCTTTTTTTTTTTAAGTTTAAGTAGTTATTAAATTATTTTATATAGCTTATCTTAGTAAAAGGCCTAGTTTGTTAGCCTTACTTAGGTAGTTCTTCTCTAGGTTATTAAAAAGTAGGTCTAGAGACCTTTTATATTAAGTGCTACTTAGGTATTATTTAGGTGTAAGCATAAGCATATATTTTAGCATTAGAAAGAGTTAAAGTTTAAAACTTACTTTTAGTAATTAAAAGTAACCTTATGCTAATACAGCTATAGTTGTCCTAAGATTAGGTTATAACAGCTTATATTTATTATATAGAGCTTAATCTGCTTCTTATAGTGTTAGTAGGTAATTATAATAGTTATAGTATAGAAGATAAAACCTTTTTTAAGTTATTTTCTATTAAATCTAGTTAAGTAAATTATTTAGGTAAGTAGTGTTAATTAAAGATTTAGTTTACACACTAGTTCTTTGTTAATGTAACTTATGCTATTTACTTCTAAGTTAATAAAAGCTTATATTAGGGCTAATATAGTTTCTTATTATAAACATATAAGAATATTAACTTAGTACTTTTAGTTATTAGTAAGGGACTTAGCCTATAAGTTAGCAAAGATTTAGTGTTAAATTAGTCCTAGAGGGCAACTTAGCCCTAGGACAAGCCTTTTTGCAGGCTCCTACTGCTATAGCTGCAGCTATGTTAAAAGTAGCAAAAAGGATTAGAGCTTAAATATAAGTTAAAGCCTTTATAAAAATAAAATTAAAATAGTAAGAATCTTTAATAAGTACTAGCAGCGCTACTTATGTAGACTTAAGAAAAAGAAATAAAGCAGTTTTAGAAAATATAACTATGCTTACTGCACTTAAAGTATTAACTTTTCTTTTTATAATCTTTACACTTTTTAGAACTAACTAGAGCATAATTTAAATTAATTTTTATTATATTAGAGTTCTTATTTACAACTGCGCTAGTTTAGAGGCGTATTAGGGCTTATATAAAGAGAAACCTTATGTTATTATTATAGGTAGTAATTAGGTTTGCATACACATTAAGGTTGTTTAGGAGAGGTTCTTTTACTATAGCGTGTTATAGTTTAGTTAAGAGAGAGTTATATAAAGCTATAATTAGACCTATTTTATTTTAGCCTATATTAGATGCAAGTTAGTAGAACTTAGTAAAGTGTAAAGTAAAGCTTTTTTTTTTATTATAAAGTGTTTAGGTAACTTAAAGCTATTAACTTTTTATTTAGGTCTTTATAAGTTACTTATAAAAACACTATAAATTAATTTAGGTTAATAATATCTTTATTTATTAGTAAGTTAATTAAAGCTGTTATATTATAGTTAAGTTAAAAGTAGGCATATAGTAACTAAAAGTGTTTAAAAGAGAATTAGTCTACATTTCTTTTAAGTTTGTATTAGAGCTTATATAAAAAAAAAAGTAGGTCTTTCTATTTTCTATTAAATAGTAGGGGATTAAGAAGTTAGTTAGATTTTATTACTAAGTTAGAAAGGTTATAAGTTATAGGTAGTGTTAGGCAGAAGAGAGTTAAGCTATCTTTAGACTTTTAAGTAGGCTTTAAAGCTAGTAAGTTCTTAGTTTCTACTACTATAATAAAGGTTAAGGTAAAAATAAACTGCTTAATAATATAAAGCTGTTTTTTAAAGTCCTTTTTAAAAGCTTTAAAGCTTATAACATAGTAGCTTTTTTATAAAATAAGCGCTTCTTAAAAGGCTTCTTAGCTTACTTTAATAGCTTAAAGTTGTACAAGTACTAAGCTTATTAGATTAAATTTAGAGGCTATTCTTAGCTAGAGTTTTAACATAATATAATGTTATAATTATGCATAAGTAAGGTTATAGAGCTTTACAAAAGTCTAGTTTAATTACTATATAAGGTATTATAGTAAGTACAAGACATTATGTAAGAAATAAGAAGGTTTAGAAAGAAATTAGTAATTAAATACTTAGCTTAGAAGTCTAAGCGCTTTAGGTATAAATTAAGCCTATTCTAGGTTTAGTTAGTGTTAAGGCAGTTTATGCTTAAGTTTATGTCTATGTTGTGTTATGTTTGTGTTAGACGTGCACTAATAATACTCTAGTACGCGTCTAATACAGTTATGTCTAGGATCTAGGGAGGATACTGTGACAATAAGTTAGTAGAGATCTAGTGTTAAATTAGTCCTAGAGGGCAACTTAGCCCTAGAACAAGCCTTTTTACAGGCTTCTACTGCTATAGCTGCGGCTACATTAAGAGTAGTAAAAAGGATTAGGGCTTAAATACAAGTTAAAGCTCTTACAGAAATAAGATTAAAATAGTAAAAATCTTTAATAAGTGCTAGCAGCGCTACTTATGTAGACTTAAAGAAAGAGAATAAAGCAGTTTTAAAAGATATAACTATGCTTACTATACTTAAAGCATTAACTTTTTTTCTTGTAATTTTTACGCTTTTTAGAACTAACTAAAGCATAATTTAAATTAATTTTTATTACATTAAAGTCCTTATTTATAACTGCGCTAGTTTAGGGGTGTATTAGGGCTTGTACAGGGAGGAACCTTATGTTATTATTGTAGGTAGTAATTAAGTTTACATACACATTAAGGTTATTTAGAAGGGGTTCTCCTACTATTGCGCGTTGCAGTTTAGTTAAGAGGGAGTTACATAAAGCTATAATTAGACTTATCTTATTTAGGCCTATATTAGATGTAAGTTAGTAGAACTTAGTAAAGTATAAAGTAAAGCTTTTTTTTTTTATTATAAAGTGTTTAGGTAACTTAGGGCTATTAACTTTTTATTTAAGTTTTTATAAGTTACTTATAAAAACACTATAAATTAATCTAGGTTAATAATATTCTTATTTATTAGTAAGTTAATTAAGGCTGTTACATTATAGTTAAGTTAAAAGTAGGTATATAGTAACTAAAAGTGTTTAAAGAGAAATTAGTCTACATTTCCTTTAAGTTTATATTAGAGCTTATGTAAAAAAAAAGGTAGGTCTTTCTATTTTCTATTAAACAGTAAGGGATTAGGGAGTTAGTTAGATTTTATTACTAGGTTAAAAAGGTTACAGGTTATAGGCAGTGTTAGGCAGAAAAGAGTTAAGCTATCTCTAAACTTCTAGGTAAGCTTTAAGGCTAGTAAGTTCTTAGTTTCTACTACTATAACAGAAGTTAAGGTAAAAATAGACTACTTAATAATATAAAGCTATTCTTTAAAGTCTTTTTAAAAAGCTTTAAAGCTTATAACATAGCAGCTTTTTTATAAAGTAAGCGCTTTTTAGAAGGCTTTTTAGCTTACTTTAATAGCTTAAAGTTATGTAAGTACTAAGCTTATTAAATTAAATTTAGAGGCTATTCTTAGCTAGAGTTTTAACACAACATAATATTATAATTATGCATAAGTAAGGTTATAAAGCTTTACAAAAGTCTAGTTTAATTACTACATAAGGTATTATAGTAAGTATAAGACATTATGTAAGAAATAGAAAAGTTTAAGAGGAAATTAGTAATTAAATACTTAGCTTAAAAGTCTAAGCGCTTTAGGTATAAATTAAGCTTATTCTAGGTTTAGTTAGTGTTAAGGTAGTTTATGCTTAAGTTTATGTCTATGTTGTGTTATGTTTATGTTAGACGTGCACTAATAATACTCTAGTACGCGTCTAATACAGTTATGTCTGGGATCCGGGGAGGATACTGTGACAGCCTTATATAAAAATTTCTATAATAAAACTTTATTATATAAAGCTATTACTTTATACATCTAAGACTTTAAAAGTTACCTTAAAGAAAAGAATAATTTGCATAATATAAAGAAAATAGAATAGAAGGGTAAAAATGCTAAAAAAGCTGTTAACTACCTTACCTTTACTACTTATTTACACTATGCAATAGAAGAGAACATCTATAGCATTAAACTTAAGAAATATGCTAAGTAGTTTATCCTTAACAACTAATACTATATAGTATACTAAGGTAAACTATAAGACATAAGTCTAGTAAAGATCTCTACTATTAGCAAGTTTTAACTTAAGGCATATATATAAGAGAACTTACATATAGAAATTAATTAGTCTAGTTACATACTATATTTTAGAGACTTTAACACTATTTCTACTATTACTAGCAGATGCTAACTAACTTAGGGTATACTTTAACAACATTTTAAATATTATTATATATAAAGATAAAACTACTGTTTTTATTATATAAAAATAAAAACACTTTTTTTAATATTAGTAAAGAAGAATTTATGTTTTTCTTTACTAAATTAGAACTTTACTGCCTCTACTACTAATTTAGACACCCCTGCATAGAGAGACTCTAGAAGATGCTAACTAGCGCTAGCTATAATATTAATGCTGTAGTGCTAGAAGAGATTAAGAAGTTCTACTACTTCTACTAGTTATATAACTAATCTCTATAAAGATTTAAGTTTATAATTAAAAATAACACCTACTTTAACTATAAAGTTATTATTAACATTATATAAATTAATAATAAAAATGTCTTACATGTTATTAATGTAGACATATTATTTTAGGCTGCTACATTTCTAAAATCTATGTCTGCATAAGATACCTAGAATGCACTATGTAAATGCTAAATTAACACCTATTAAAGACCTCTAGACTATATTATGTATAACTTTAGTATAAACTTTACTTTAGAGGATTTTTAAGCTTATGTAAAGATTATAAAAGCTATATGTAGGCAGATGCCTATAGAAGCACATTAGGTAGTTAAAAAGGTTAAGCATGCATATGCACCTCTTTAATAAGTGTTTAACATCCTAAAGACTAAGCTAGGTAACTGTACAGATAATAAGGCTATTCTATAGATAGCAGTTAAGGCTCTAAACAACACAGCTAGCCTGCATAGTCTAGTACTTATGCTGCTAGTTTTTAAAGCATACCTAAGAATTAACCTAGACTCTCTACTATTACTAGACATTATTACATAAGTAAGCGCTATATAAAAGGTAATAAAAATACTTTAAAAAAACTATATAAAAGTAAACATTAATTATATAATTAACACTTATAATAGCTTTATAACATATAAAGTTCTTAACCTTCTTCTTAGCTTAAAGATTATAGCATAAA
Source organism: Lindgomyces ingoldianus (assembly GCF_010093535.1). Lineage (NCBI taxonomy): Eukaryota > Fungi > Ascomycota > Dothideomycetes > Pleosporales > Lindgomycetaceae > Lindgomyces > Lindgomyces ingoldianus. The sequence continues at coordinate 197,768 of NW_022985202.1, forward strand.
GAGAGAAAGAAAGCTAGACTAGCCTATATAAAATTAAAAGTATTAAAAAAAAAGACATTATTATTAAAAAAAAATAGCCTACTAAAGCTTTAATATACGCAGGTTAAACTATACTATAAAAAAAAGAAAAAAGACAACTTACTTATAACAAATAACCTAGATAAACTAATTCTTATATAAAAAGATCTTCTAAAGAAAAAGAAAAAAAGATAGCCTTATAAAAATATTATAAAAGCAGAACTAAAGCCTACTATAGACTAAGCCTCTTAGAATAGCAATGCTGCACTAGTGTAAAAGGAAGATATAGATACTAGAAGAAGTAAAAGGCAAAGAAAACTTACATAAAGTCTAGACTAGTGTCACGATTGTGCACAAGTAAGGTTATAGAGCTTCACGGAGGTCTAGTTTAATTACTACGTGAGGTATTATAGTAGGTACAAGACGTTGTGTAAGGAACAGAAAGGTTTAAAAGAAAATTAGTAATTAAATACTTAGCTTAGAAGTCTAAGCGCTTTAAGTATAAATTAAGCCTGTTTTAAGTTTAGTTAGTGTTAAAGCAGTTTATGCTTAAGTTTATGTCTATATTATGTTATGTTTATATTAGACGTGCACTAATAATACTCTAGTACACGTCTAATATAGTTATGTCTAGAATCTAGAGAGGATACTGTAACAGTACCCCCCCCCTTATTAGGAAGAGAATCCTTTATATTAGTAGTTCTAGCATTAAGTTGTCTTTGTTAGAGTACAGGTTTAGTTTAGATAAGTATTAGGTGTAGAATTAAGTTACTGTAGAGTTCTCTTATAGGGCTTTTATAAGTTCTTATAATAGTTTATTATATCTAGTCTATTTTATAAAGTATTTATAAATATGTTTTTTCTTATTAAACTAGATCTATTTAACATCTTTTATAACATATTCTAGTTTATTATTTATAATAATAGGTTTAGGTAGCAGGTTTAGCTGTTTAGGTAGATAGTTAGATTTAAAGGCTGCTTAGCGCAGCAATAATATGTAGAACACAGGGTGTATCTTTATGCTGTTAGGTAGGATTAATTAGTAAGTATGCAATAAAACTATATAGGCTACTGTAAAAAAGCTAAAGTTCTTTTAATTAAGTTTCTTTAATTATTAGTTTATGTAGATATTTCTAGCATCTAGCTAGACCTTCTTGCTAGCTGCATATGTAGAGGTAGGGGTTTAAAATTAGTTTACGTACTCTTGTTAAAAAGCTTAAGCCTATGTAAGCTTTTTATAAATGTATTTAAATATATTTTAGATTTTATTAATAAGTCTATTTATGTCTATTACTTATACAAATTAATAAGTTAGTTAGGGGGTATTTAGAGGTAGTTTAAATTCTATTTAAAAGTAGTATCTATAGTTTACTAAGAACAGAGATACTTATGTTAATTTAAATGTTATGTTATTAGCTTTAAACTATGCTATAGCTAACTATTTTACCTAGTTGTTCTACTAGTAGTTTGTGTACACTTATAAAACTTATTTTATTATAGTGTTTACATTCTTAGTCTAGCTGTTAGTCTTTAGGTAAAAAGCTGTAAATAAATAGAGGACAATTTAAAGCTGTTTATAAAGTTTGTCCTAGAAGGCTAAGACAAACTGTGTACCTCTGTCTAATATAATTATGTTAGGCAGGCTATAGTAAACTTATACGTATTAGTAGAATAACTAGGCTATATTAGGGGCAGTTATAAAGGAACATAGTATTAAGTGTTAATACTTAGTTAAGTAATTAACAACTACTATAATATTTATGTACTCTTTAGATAAAGGTAGGTTTATAATAAAATTAATTAATATGTCTTTTTAAGCTTATTTAAGGATTAGAAGCAGTTTAAGTAGGCTATTATACCTTTTTTAAAAGGCCTTTACTTTACAGTAAGTATAGCAACATAATACGTATTAGCGTACAGTATAGAACATGTGGGGCTAGTAGTACTCTCTCTGTAGTAGGTTAAGAGTCTTTCCTCTGCCTAGGTGTCCTCTAATAGGCAAGTTATGTATAATTTAGAGTAGTTTAATTCTTAGTTTATTAGAATTAGAGATTATAAGTTAGTTATAGTAATATAGCTTACTATTTTAGTTTTTATAGTTAGCTAGTGTTACCTTTTTTAACTAACTAGCGCTGTTTTAAAGCAGGTTTAAAGTTTTTTAGATAAATTTATTATTTAGATACTTATTAGTAATAATTTAATTAATTATCTAATCTATTTTATTTAGGTTAAGGTCTAAAAATAGCTTAAGTTAAAGTAAAGTTTAGTGTTAAGCCTTTTATGCTTCTTCCTAAGCAAGGACGTCTTAGGATTGCCTTATAAAGGCATCTAGTTTCCCTCTATTTTAACTAGGATAATAAGTAATCTTAAAATTAAAATAAAATAGGTATTTAGACTAATAAGCTTATTAGTAGCTAAGTTGTTTTATAGTTGTAAAGTACTATAAGTTTTTATAGTTAGATAAGACCTATATTAGATGCGCTGCACTTTTTAGTTTAGGTTGCTATTATTTAAAGCAGTGTACTATAGTAAGCAGTTTTTTATTATAGATTTTATAATTACTTTCTGCAGGACTTATTTCTTTTAAAAAATATGTAATAGGCCTAATAGTCCTATCTAGCTTTGTCTAGGAGAGAACTTCTGCTACTACGTAGTCTAAGGCATTAGCTTCTACAAGTATTAGTAGTTTAAGGTTAAAGTAGCAGAGTATTAAAGCTTTAGTAAAGGCTTTTTTTAGCTAGTTAAAGGACTATTAGTAATTTAAGTTAAAGTTAAATTAAATCTTTTTTTTAGTAAGTGTAATTATAAGGCTTACTTATTATAAAAAGTTGTTAATAAATTATTAGTAGAAGTTAGTAAATTTTATAAAGGCTTAAATATCCTTTACATCTTTTAGGTATTACTAATTTAGCACAGTCTAAACCTTAATAGAGTCTATTTAGATGCTATCTATAAAGATTATATATCTTAAATATGTAACCTTTAATTAGTAGAACTTACATTTGTCTATGTTAAGTTGTAGACCTACTTCTTCTATAGCCTTTAGTACTAGGTGTACATGCTGTTTATGCTCTAAAAGGCTATTACTGTAGATTAAAATATTGTTAATATACATAGTATAGAACACGTCTAGGTAGGGTTAGAGTAAGTTATTTATAAAATATTAAAAAGTACTAGGTGTGTTAGCTAAGCTAAAGAGCATTACTAGGTACTTAAATAGTCTATATTAGGTCTAAAACACTATTAGCTACTTATTACTCTTTACTATCTTTAGCTTATTAAAGGCAGTAATAATATTTAACTTTATAAAATACTTTGCTTTACTTAGTTAGCTTAAAGTTTCTTGTAAAAAAAAAATTAAGTATTAGTTTTTAATAGTAACAGCATTTAGTCCTTAGTAGTTAACATAAAATTAAAGCCTACCTCTAAGTTTCTTTATAAATAGTATAAGTAACACTACTAGTAAAAAGCTAGCTTAAATAAACCTTTTTTTTAGGTTCTTATTAAGGTATTTTTAGAGCACTTTTAATTTATTTAGTAACATTTTATATAGTAGCCTATAACTAGGTTATTTACTAGGCTTAAAAGTTATCTAGTAATTATACAAACATTATATTAAAAGCTTATTAGACTTGTTTTAAAAAAAGATATATAATAAGTTATAGTAGTCTTAAGAGACTATTATCTTTAAGTTAGTATGTTTTTAAAGAGCTAAAGCTTAGTCTATATTAGAAATTATAACTATGTAGATTTTATAATCTAGTTATTAAGCTAGGGTTACAAATAAGGCAGGTTCTATGTAGTAGATGTCTATCTACTGTTTAAGTCCTAGTTTGTGTTTAAATTAAGTAGGTAAAAGTTTTTTAAAAGCTTTTTTTTTTTAGGTTTAAGTAGTTATTAAATTATTTTACATAGCTTATCTTAGTAAAAGGCCTAGCTTATTAGCCTTACTTAAGTAGTTCTTTTCTAAGTTATTAAAAAGTAAGTCTAGAAACCTTTTATATTAAGTGCTATTTAGGTGTTGTTTAGGTGTAAGCATAAGCATATATTTTAGCATTAGAAAGAGTTAAAGTTTAGAACTTACTTTTAGTAATTAAAGGTAACCTTATGCTAATACAGCTATAGTTGTCTTAGAATTAGGTTATAACATCTTATATTTATTACATAGAGCTTAATCTGCTCCTTGTAGTGTTAGTAAGTAATTATAATAGTTATAGTATAAAAAATAAAACTTTTTTTAAGTTGTTTTCTATTAAATCTAGTTAAGTAAATTATTTAGGTAAGCAGTATTAATTAAAGATTTAGTTTACATACTAGTTCTTTATTAATATAACCTATGCTATTTACTCCTAAGTTAATAAAAGCTTATATTAGGGCTAATATAGTTTTTTATTATAAATATATAAAAATATTAACTTAGTACTTCTAGTTATTAGTAAGGGACTTAGCCTATAAGTTAGTAAAGATCTAGTGTTAAATTAGTCCTAGAGGGCAACTTAGCCCTAGAACAAGCCTTTTTACAGGCTTTTATTACTATAGCTGCAGCTATGTTAAAAGTAGTAAGAGAGATTAAAGCTTAAATACAAGTTAAAGCTCTTATAGAAATAAAATTAAAATAGTAAGAATCTTTAATAAGTGCTAGCAGCGCTACTTATATAGACTTAAAAAAAGGGAATAAAGCAGTTTTAAAAGATATAACTATGCTTACTACACTTAAAGCATTAACTTTTTTTTTTATAATTTTTACACTTTTTAGAACTAACTAGAGCATAATTTAAATTAATTTTTATTATGTTAGAGTTCTTATTTATAACTGCGCTAGTTTAGAGGTGTATTAGGGCTTATATAGAGAGGAACCTTATGTTATTATTATAGGTAGTAATTAGGTTTACATACACATTAAAGTTGTTTAGAAGGGGTTCTCCTACTATAGCGCGTTACAGTTTAGTTAAAAGGGAGTTATATAAGGCTATAATTAGACCTATCTTATTTAGGCCTATATTAGATGCAAGTTAGTAAAACTTAGTAAAGTGTAAAGTAAAGCTTTTTTTTTTTATTATAGAGTGTTTAGGTAACTTAGAGCTGTTAACTTTTTATTTAAGTCTTTATAAGTTACTTATAAAAACACTATAAATTAATTTAAGTTAATAATATCTTTATCTATTAGTAAGTTAATTAAGGCTGTTACATTATAGTTAAGTTAAGAGTAAGCATATAGTAACTAAAAGTGTTTAGAGAGGAATTAGTCTATGTTTTCTTTAAGTTTATATTAGAGCTTATGTAGAAAAAAAGGTAGGTCTTTTTATTTTCTATTAAACAGTAAGAGATTAGGGAGTTAGTTAAATTTTATTACTAAGTTAAAAAAGTTACAGGTTATAGGCAGTGTTAGGTAGAAAAAAGTTAAGCTATCTCTAAACTTCTAGGTAAGCTTTAAGGCTAGTAAGTTCTTAGTTTCTACTACTATAATAAAAGTTAAGGCAGAAATAAACTGCTTAATAATATAAAGCTATTTTTTAAAGTCCTTTTAAAAAGCTTTAAAGCTTATAACATAGCAGCTTTTTTATAAAGTAAGTGCTTTTTAAAAGGCTTTTTAGCTTACTTTAATAGCTTAGAGTTATGCAAGTACTAAGCTTATTAAATTAGATTTAAAGGCTATTCTTAGCTAAGGTTTTAACATAATATAATGTTATAATTATGCACAAGTAAGGTTATAAAGCTTTATAGAGGTCTAGTTTAATTACTATGTAAGGTATTATAGTAGGTATAAGATGTTATGTAAGGAATAAAAAGGTTTAAAAGAAAATTAGTAATTAAATACTTAGCTTAGAAGTCTAAGCGCTTTAGGTATAAATTAAGCCTGTTCTAGGTTTAGTTAGTGTTAAAGCAGTTTATGCTTAAGTTTATGTCTGTGTTATGTTGTGTTTGTGTTAGACGTGCACTAATAATACTCTAGTCTGCGTCTAATACAGTTATGTCTAGGATCCGGGGAGGATACCGTGACAACTAGGTATTTCTAACCTAAAAAAAAAAATTAGGCCTTATTTATTAAGCTTTATATAGATAGTATAATTACTACACTTAAAAAACTATTTAAAAAATTAGACTATATAAAGATAGACACCTTAATTACTAACAGCACTTTTAAAGTTATAGTGTACAACTTAATAAAGTATAAAAGTTAGATTTTTAACCTTTACTTTATATAAAAATGTAAAAAACAGGGTATACACTTCGCAATCAAGAGGTGTATTAACCAACAAGGGCGTGACTGTGACATAGGAGTACAATTAATACCTGCCTAATTCCTAAGGCAATCCTCTGCTATCTAAAGAGGGCTTCTACAACTGGCTATATACTTCTCTAGAGAGCCAGGCACGGCAGCGCTGGTAGCGACAGATCTAGTATGCTGTAGGTCTAGTTTAAAGTATTACCTGTCTAGGATGCCTAGCTTTTTAGGCAAGGTAAGCATTGTCTAAGAAGTGTGGAGTTAACAGCACAGTTTAGGAGTTGTCTAGGACTGCCTAGTGCAGTTTAGGCTAGTCTATAACAGCCTAGGAAACACTTAGATAGCTAGTTATTATAAAGCTTTATTTCTTTTTAAGGCGCAACTTTGCGCCTAAATCTAAGCCCTTTCTTAAGGTTTAGAAGTTATGTAATTTTATGTTACTTTAAATTTAATCTAAGAGGTTAAATACTTTTTACTAAGCTAAATTCTCTATTACACCTACACTCTACTCTGCGCTTTTAGTATGTATTTTAGAGAGATTTTCTGCAGGAGCCTTTAGGCCTTTCTAGGGGTTCCTAGGGTGTTTTAGGGCCCCCCTAGGCTAGAGGACCCTATATAAAGCTCTGTCTGTCCTAGAGAGTCCTTATTCTAACTACCTTTAGATTCTTCCTTAGCTAGCCACCTTAGCTAGCTATCCCCTGTCCTATTTTTAAGGCCTTTAGTCCTGTCTATTTTAATCTAGGCCCCTTTAGGCCACTTAAGCCCTGTCTTGTATATTTTACTACTAATAATGTCTTTCCTAGCTAGCAAGTAGTTAGATAGGATTACTTTAGCTATAAATAAAGCCTTAGCTACTATTAATCCCTGCTTAACTTACCTTAATAAGATTATAAGCAAAATTATAGCGCATAAGCTAGGCGTAATTCTACTATGCTATTTTCTTATTAAGGAGAATTATAATGTCTAGACTTATAATACCTACATCTGTTAAAGCTTATTAAAGCCTAAGCGCACTAATAACCTCTTAAAGTGTAATAGCTGCTATAAGAGTAGCAGAGACTGCTATTAAGTAGGTTATTCTAGAGCTGTTTATAGCTATCTAAGGGTTCTTAGGGTGCTTCTTAGTTCTTTTTACTAATTCTTAGGTTGTAGTGCTTAGAGGACTATTGCCTAGTAATTATAACTATTATAAGCACTATTCTTAGCAGTTTTTTTTAGCTTAAGACTTAAATTAACCTTAGTAACACTTAAAAGTACCTACTAAACATTATTAAAAGTTTTTATAAAAAAGTTAATAAGGTTATTATTTATTTTAATAAGTTTATAATTTTTAGCTACTTTTTAGACTTTTCTAAGTTTTTTTAAGAGTCTCTAGAGCTTTTTAGAGGTTTTTAGACTAATTCTTGCTAGGCTTATCTGCAGTAAGATAGCTAGTAACACTCTAACCTCTTTCTATATTAGTAAAAAAGTGTTTAGGAACTTAAGTATTATTAGTCTTAGTAAAGCAAAGAAAAGGGCATTAGTAAAGTGTAAAAAAAAAATAAGTAATAATAATAGCTTAAGACTTTTTTTTTTAGTCTTTAAGCACGTCTGCACTATATATTTCTTAACTTATACTTATCTAGGCTCTTCTAGAGTAGTCTAACTCTGTCTAGAGTACTTAGCCTTTTACTACTAATTTTAGTGTTTTTTAGGCTTAGGTTCTTTTCCTTGCTAAAGAATTTTATAAAAGTAAGTAAAGTATATAGAAAACTAACTTTACTTATAATTTTAATACTTTTAACTCTAAGTAAAACATTTTTTAAAAATAAGGTAAGTTATCTGCCTTTATTTTTAGTTTTTTTAGCATTTTTTTTTTTATATTAGTCTAGTAGATCTAGGGGTCTCTAGGCCTGTCTAGGCTCTCTAGAATAGGTTTTACCTTTTCTAAGTTTCTACCTGCTATTTTTTTCTTCTCTAAGATAGTTTAGTTTATTTTTACATAGTAGTAGCTTTTTTAGAAATAGTTATAGCACTTTATACTTTTTTTATATTCTTTTTAGTAGCTTGCTTTTTTTTTAGGTTTCTTTAGTAAAGTCTAGGCTTTATAGTGCATCTATCCCTCTTCTTAAAGGTATCTAGGCTAGTCTAAGAATAATCTAGACTAATCTAGTAGTATTTAAAAATAAGAATAGTAAAAAATAAGCTAAGTTTTTAAAGTTTATAGTGCTTAAAAGTTTTTTTTTAAATATTTTAAGCTTCTATAGAGTTATCTAGTCTAAGTTTATTTTTTTTAGTTTAGTCCCTCTTAGCTTAATTTAGCCTTTCCTTTTTTCTTTTTATTCTTTTTTGTACTAGTAGTTCTACTAATCTTTAGAATTTATTTATAGCCCTTTTAAATATGTTTTTTACTAGAAGTAGTTAGTTATCTTCTTTTCTAAACCCTTTTTAGTGTACTCTGTATAGCTATATTCCCTTATGCAGCTTTTAGTCTATAATGTAGTCCACGTTTTATATATTTGTTCCTGCTTAGAGTATTACTGCCTTAGCTAAAAGTTGTTTGTAAAGTAATAAGTAACTTAAAGGTGCTAGCTTAAAAAAGCTAATATAAAATACTAGGTAAATTTAGAAGCTAGCTAGCAAGTTTAAGTAGTAAAATTAAGTCTTATGTATAGTAAAAACTTTTTAAGGGCTTATATATTTATTATCTAGCTTTTTCTTTAGCTAAAAGGTAGTAATTTTTTTAGTGCTAAAGTATACCTAGTCTCTTACTAAGTATATTTTATGTTTATGTGTTTTATTATGCTATTACTTTTAGTACTTTTACGCTGTTTTAAGGTGTTTAGCTAGCTTTTACCTAGTTTAGGCTAGTTTATTACTATCTTAAAGTGCTTATAAAGAAATACTAGCTTTCTTTGCTTATTTTAGCACATCTATAGACAGCAGATCCTTCTTATAGACAGCCTAGAATAGTAATATCCCTATAAAGCTATAGACAGCATTGTTATAGGCATATTCTGTGTTAAAGAGAATCTCTGCCTAGTTATTCTACTTATAGTTATAGTATATTTAGAGATACTACTTTAATGTTTAGTTTTAGCGCTTAGTCTAGCTGTTAGTTTATAAGTAAAAAGTAGTAAAAAAAAGTCTTTTTATTCTTAAGTAAGCTATAAATGTCTTTTAATAAGTAGATATAAATAAAGCTCCCTAGTCTATTATAATAAAGAAGGGGGAGCTATAGAGTTTTAAAATTTTCTGCTTAAAAGTCTTAGCTAAGGCTGCTGCCTTTAAAGTGCCTTTACTAAGAATATAGTAAGCTATTTTAAAGAAATAATTAACTATAACTAGAATACTATTATAGCTTTTTCTATTTAACTAGCTAGGTAGTAGCTCTGTAATAAAATCTATAGAGATATCCTCCTAGATTCTAGAGGGGACTAGGAGGGGCTAGAGTTCCCTGTACAGGGCATGTTAAGGGGATTTTGCGTGTTAGCAGGCCTAGCATGTGCTAAGGTAGTCTTTAGTGTATTACTATATACCTAGCTAATAGAAGTCCCTTTGTACTTAATAAAGAGTTTTACTAAATCTAAAATAGCCTACTAAAAGATAGTTATAGTAAGCTTAAAAAGCTTAGATTTTTACTTTTTTAGGTATATAAGTTTTTTTTTTATAGGTAAAAAGTCTTTTTTTTTTTTTAACTACTTACTTACTTAGTTTAGTTAGTCTTTTATATCCTTTTTTTAAGCTTTTTTTACGCCTTTAGCGTGCAGATTTTCTTTAAGCCTTTTTATAATTACTTTTATTAAAAAGCTCTTTAGGCTTTAGGTTTTATCTACTATTTTAGCAGTACTTAAGGCTTTTATCTTAGTTGCTTAGGTAATAGCTGCTATTTCTAGCTATTCTAGGCCCTTTTAGGGTAATCTTGCCCTGTCTAGCTCTAGTTTACGCTACAAATTATAAAGTGCCTGCTCTTATAATTCTAGGCTATTCTTATTATTACTCTTTTTACTCTTTTTATAATTAGGCCTTTTTAAGGGCTTATTAGTAAAGTTAGTCTTACCTAGTTAATAATAAATTTAGAAGTTAAAAGTAGCTACTTACTCTACTTACTAAGCCTACTTTTTAGTTAGGGTCTTAGTAGTTATAAACTCTTAGAGGTTAGCGTAGTTTATTAAAAGTTTTATTATATAGGCAGCTCTCTCTAGATAGTGGCGCTAGTGTTTAAAGCCTTTTACTATAGTAAGTAGCTTACTATTATAGGTGTTATAGTTACATTCTACTACTATTATTTTACACAAGAAAAAAGCTATAAGGTGCTACTAGTTCTTTTTTACCTTATCTAGCCTAGGCTAGCTTAGAATTCCTAAAATTGCATATCCTAAAGCATTAGTTTTAACCTAGTAGTATAAGTTAAAATTAAAATATACTAGTAGTAGTTTTTTAGCAAATCTACTTTTTAGTTTATTAAAAGTAGACACTACTTAAAGACTTAGTGCTAAGAGAATAGACTTTTTTTTATATTACTAATAGCCTTTTTTAGCTAAACCTTAGAGTTATTAAGTAAGCTAGTGTAAAAAAGTAGTAATCTATAAAAATTTTTTTATAAAGTGTTAGTAGTAGTTAGTAAACTCTAAAAAAATCTAGATCTCTCTTATAGTTTTAAGAATTAGCCACCTTTAGATAGCTTTAACTTAGTCCTTCTCTATTTAGACCTCTTCTAGAGTAATAATAAAGCTTAAGTACTTTACTTTATCTATGTAAAATTTACATTTTAAAAGCTTAGTGTATAGCTTATGCTAAAAAAGCTTAGATAAGACTAAGTAAATGTGCTTTTTATACTTAACTTTATTTTAAAAGTAGATAAGTATATTATTTAAGTAAATAATATAACATATGTTAAAAAAGTTTAATAGTGTAGAGTTAATATAACTCTAAAAAACTACTAAAGTGTTTATAAGTCTAAAGAGCATTATAGTGTATTTAAAATAGCTATAGCAGGTCTAGAAAGTAGTCTTTTACTTATCCTCCTTCTTAATTTAAATGTAGTAGTAGGCGTTGTACAGGTCTAGTTTAAAGTAGATTTTAGTGTAGCCTAATTAATTTAAAGATTTTTTAATTAATAAGAGAAAGTATTAGTTTTTTACTATAATAATGTTAAAGCTTTAGTAGTTTATATAAAGTTAAAGTGTCTTATCCTTCTTTTTTATAAATAAAACAGGGGCCTTTGCCCTTAATATTAAGTAGTGTATTTATCCCTATTTTAGGTTTATCTAGATATACTTTTATAAAACTTCTACCTTAGTAGTAAAAAGACTATAAAAAAGGCTATATAAAAGTTTTTTTTTTTTATCTAAGTTAATTATAAGCTTGTGTAGGCTATAGTTAGGCAAAAAAAAGGTGTTATATTCTAAGAATGCTTTTTAAAACTTTTTAAAGTATACTAATAGTAGCCTAGGCTTTTTTAAGGTTAGTTAAAATGCGCAAGTAATTACTATTATAAACATGTTATTATTAAGGTTTATTAGTACTTTTATAAATACTTTTAAGCTGTTTAGACTAATTTTTTTATAAAGTTAGCAGCATTCTTAAAAATAAACTATCTTATGTATAAAGTTAGAAGTTAGGTTCTATTTTTTTAGCTAAAGTATGCCTAATATTATACTATAACTAGAGATTTTTATTATAAAAAAAGTAAATTTACTTACTTAAGACTACCTTTTACTATTTTTAATATAGTAAAAGATATTAGCTTTTTTATAACCTCTAATAGCTATCTTTTTAGGAATATAAAGAAGCCTAGGTCTACTAGGTTAACTACTATACCTGCTTATTTAGTAAGGTTTTAATTTAAAAAGTTTACTTTTACTCTAAAGTCTATTATAGCTTAGCAGTAGTAAAAAAAGGTTAGACCTTTAATAGCTTTTAAAAAGAATATAAGTGTTACTTTTACAGCACTAGGCCTAGCTTTTTAAGTACTTGCTGCTACTACTTTTTACTCTTTTAAGTATTCTACCTAGCTTATAAGACATAGGGGGAGGCGTCTTAGGGCGCAGCTTTTTCTGCTAGGTTGTTCTTTTTAAAGGGGCAGTTTCTTTGCACATAGCCCTACTTATAATAGTTATAGTAGCCCCCTTTTTTTTAGTTTTTAGCCTTTTATACTTTTTTAGCTTTTAACTTTTAAAGCTTAGCAGCTATAAAGTTATAAAGCTTTATATTATTTTTTTAGTGTTAGTTGCTTTAGAGTTTTTTATAACTTACTTAGCTTTTTAAGAGGTGTTCTGCTTCTTTTAGAGGCCTCTTGCTACCTCTATAGTTCTCTTCTGCCTAGAGAACCTGCTAGTACTAGTTAGCTTCTATCTCTAATTTAAAAAGACTACTTTACACTCTTAGTTAAAAGTCTAGCCTATACTACACTTTCCTATTTAAGGCAAAGAAAAAGTTATATATTAAGTTTTAATTTAAGTTATTTAAAGCTTTAATAAAGTTAATATCCTCTTACTAAGTTTTAAAATAGTTAAGAAGTTTAGTAAAAATTTAATTTTTTTAATTTATATTTTTAATTTTTTACTTAGCTAAATTTTTTTTTTTTTAAGCATATTTAAGAAAGCTTAATAGCGTTTCTTTTATAAAGCCTTAGTGTACTTAGGTTAGGTAGTTAACTGTAGAGATTACACATACTACCTTATTCTAACAGTTGCAGGGGTCCTCCTCTAGGTAGCGCTAGCAGAACTCTACTTATAATGCTGCATTTAAAAAGACTAAAAAGTTTTAGATATATTTTTTATAGCTTTTAATATATGCTTATAGTTACTTATAAAACTTTTTTTTAAACTTTAAAAGTTAGTTAGGCTTAAGCAACTATAGCCTAAAAAGGGTGCCTATAGGGGCAGCTGTCCTAGGTAGAAATAATAAGGGTTAGCTAGTAGCTGTCTATAAGGGGGCTGCTAGCCCTGGCCCTACAGGGGTTAGGTTATTATAAAGGGAGTTATAAGGCTTTTAAAAGGATTATAATGTTTTTTTTAATTAGTCTTTTTAAAGTTATTTTAGTTTTCTTTTTTTTTTTTTTACTTTTTTTTTTAGTTTTTCTTGTTAGATCTTAGCATCTAGTTAAGTAATGTTACTTATTATAATCTTCTCTAAAAGTGTCTTAGCCTAGGTAAAAAAGTCTAGGGGTGGCAGTCTCTAAAAGGGTTACGTAGATGTCCCCCCTTTATTAGGTAGTCTGTCTGTAGAGGGAGTCTGTAAGTCTTGTACAACGCTAGCTTAGGTAGCAATAGTTATGCTAGGTATTATTAGGTAAGTAAAGGATTGTATTGTAAAAAATAAGGTATATACTTTATAATTAAAAGGTGTATTAACTAATAAAGGTGTAACTATAACATAGAAGTATAATTAATACTTACTTAATTTCTAAGGTAATTCTTTACTATCTAAAAAGGGCTTTTACAACTAGCTATATACTTCTCTAGAGAGCTAGGTACAGCAGCGCTAGTAGCGACAGATCTAGTATGCTGTAGGTCCAGTTTAAAGTATTACCTGTCTAGGATGCCTAGCTTTTTAGGCGAGGTAGGCATTGTCTAGGAAGTGCGGGGTTAACAGCACAGTTTGGGAGTTGTCCAGGACTGCCTAGTGCAGTCTAGGCCAGTCTACGACAGCCTAGGAAACACCTGGATAGCCGGTCGTTACAAAAAAGTAAAAGGCAAAATAACTTAACTATATAAAAAATTCTGCCTAGTGTTTACTAGCTACTTAAATAAATAAAAAAAGAAATTTTTACTTAGTTACTAACTATTTAGAAAATAAGCTAGAGACTACTTCTAGCTATAAAAGTAAGCCTAAGAGCTATATATAAAATACATTTTAAACTATGTAATATTATATAAGTATATATTTAATTAATAGATAAGCTTATGCGCACACTATATATAAAGCTACTAAAGAAGATGCGCTAGAGCTTTTTACTAAATATAATACTCTAGGTTGTACAACTTTTATATAAAGCTTCTAAATTAGGACTGTATTAGTTTAAGACATACTATAACTACTATAAAAAAAAGCTATATATGCACATTTTTTTATATAACTCTTACCTTTTAATTACTAATAAAGAAGAGCACACATTTAGTATTACTAGCTTATAAATAGACAACACTTTAAGCATTATAATAAAGAATTTTGCGTAAAAAGAAAAAAAAACTATAAAAAGCAAAGTTTTATATAAAAAGTAAAACTATTTTAGTAAAAAAGTAGCTTATTAAGTTTAATAGTAGAAGAATTAAACTTACACATAACATAGTAGTTTTTACTTAAAAAAGATAAGTAAGCTACTTTTATATAATTAACTTAGAAAATAAAAATACTGCATAATAATATGTTAAGTAATATATAAAAAAAAGTATATATTGCATTTATGTGTTAACTAAAGGCAGCATTTAACCTGTCTATTACTACATAAACTATAAACCCTTTACATAATAATATTAACACACTTAACATATAAATCTAATAGTAGATAGATAATAGTAAGTATAGTCTTATTTTTTTACTATTATAGCTTAATTATGTAAAGCTGTTTATCTTTATAAATAGATTATTTACTAATAATAAAAACTTTAGCTTATAGCTAAGATTTTTAATTATATTAAGTAATAAAAACTATATAAAGTAAAGTAACTACTTTAAAATACTAAGTAACATTATACACTAAAATTTTACTAAGTGTAAAAGAGTAACTAAGAGTGTCTTTACTAGTAAACTATATAAAATAGTTAAAAAGTTTAATAATATAATTACACTTAGTATAACTTTATAGTAAATTATATAAATGCTTAAACTACTACTAATTTTAGTAGTAATTTACATAAATTTAAAGTTTTTATATAATTACTTTATTAAGCTAAGCACTACTAGTAAAAAGTAACTTATAATTAACATTATATTACTTTATAAATTATATAAAAAAAGAGAAATTACTAAAATAAAGTAAATTAATAGTAAAAATAACTTAGTAAATATATATATAAAAAAAACACTAAACTAGGCTTTTTAATTATTAGTCCTAACTAACTACCTCTCTGTCTAGATAGAAGCATCTGTAGACTAGCTAAATTCTGTGCGCAAAGATGCTCTAAACTAACTAGACTAATAACACTTTTATATAAAGCTTATTTTTTTTATTTTTTTATTATACACACTTATTTTTCTTATTACAAAATTAAAAGAAAAAGATATGTAAAAAAAATAGTTTATTTATTTAGTATATAAAAGAAAAAAAAGCTACTACCTTTTATATATAGTAGTTATAATGCAGACTACAGCTCTACTATACGCATAAAGCGTAGGTATTAGCCTAGAAGTTAGCTAACATATAACACTTAATAATAAAAAAGCACTAGTAGTGCTACTATAATAATAAGCATATAAAGTTGCTAAAACTTAACTATAACATAGTCCACAAGCGAATGTTCAACACAAGCGAGTGTTCCGCCCTACTACTAAATTTAACTTTAAAGACTATTAATTTAACAACATAAAAATATACTATATAAAATAAACTACTATAGAATTATTTAATATCCTTGCATGTATAAGAGTTATGCCTAGGCTTATTGCAGCGCTTGCAGCGCTGTGCGCGCGCTGCGCTGCTTTTAGCAGTTAACTTCTTCTAAGGCATTTTACTACTTTTTACTATACTAGCAAGCTTTTAAGTACTTAACTTAAAGCTTTAATAACTTATTAGAGTTTTTTCTTTTTAAATTTACTTTTTTTTATACTGCTTACGCTTTATAGCTGCCTTATAGGCTCTCTCTAGGGCAGCTGCTTAATTGCGCTGTAGAACAGTAACATAAGCTATTTTAGTAGCGCCCTTACTTAGCTGCTTTGCTAGATTAAGCATAGCAAAAAAAAATAAATTTTAATGCTTTTAAATCTAATTATATAGTAGAGTTAACTAAGCCTTAACTTTATAAGAATTACTAAGTGTTTAAGCCTCCTAGGCAGTATTTAGTAGTAGAGTAGCTAGCTAATTAGGTAGCTGTATATTAAGCTTTAAAAGCACTAGCTCTAGGTTAAATAGGACTAGTCCTATAGCTCTAAAGCCTGCGCAGATATTATCTGTTGTAATTAAGTAACTAAATGCTGCTTTAAAAGCTAGTAGAAAGGTTAGCTTGTTAATATAGTTAATCTAGTAGTAGATTAACTAGCTAATTTTAGTACTGTACACGCGCTTTAACAGCAAAAAGCAGCTAACGTTAAGCAGCTGTAGAATATGTAACGCGTGTGCTAGCATACAGAGCGCTATAATACGCCTCTGCTTACAAAGCTCTAGGAATTTAATAGAGTAATAGCTCTTATAGCTATTAAAAATAAGCAGCTACTATAAGCCTACTAAGTAATTTTTTATGTGCAGATTAAAGTGCTCTAGCTATGTAATTCTATGTTTATTAGTTATCTAGCTGTTATTGCTAACACTAATAGCCTAGTCTTTTAGTATATCTTTATCTTTATACTAGGCAGATAGGTAATGCTTGCCTTTAAAGATTATGTACAGAGGTATTGCCTACCTATCTGCGTTAATGCCTGCAATAACTGTCACCTATTTATAGTTGCCTAGCTGTATAGCCTTTAGCTAATTACATCTATCTATGCCTATAATAACTATTTAGCTTAATATAACCCCTATTTAAAAGCCTATCTTATTAAAATTATATATGTCTTAATCTATAATGCTATACTTTAATTATGTAGCCTTTACAAGCTTAAACTACTTACTTATAATTACTAGATCTTTGCATTTTACTTATTAGTAATTATACAGTTAGCTAAGGTAAGTTTTA